>NW_026067946.1:1591472-1602557 GCF_014885135.2 Alexandromys fortis | reverse complement strand
TAGCTCATGCCCGAAATAACAACACACAAACTGTATTCATTTAAAGAACTGCTTGGCCCATGAACTCTAGCCCTTACAGGCTAATTCTCGCACCTGGACTAGCCCATTTCTAATGATGTGTGTAAGCACCCCAAGGTGCGCTTACCGGGAAGATTCTAGCCTAAGTCCATCGTGGGTTGCAGCTGCCTGGGAGAGCTGAGCATGGCGTCTCTGCTCCATCAGAGCTGTCCGGTCTCTCTGGAAGCAGAGCAGAGTCTGACCTCACTTCCTCTTCCGCCCAGAATTCTATTCTGTTTCCTCCTCCCATCTATGCTCTAAGCTAAGGGCCAGCCAAGCAGTTTCTTTTATAGCTCAGCCAATGAAATCAACAGATTGATATATGACACTCCCACATCACATTATATTAAAAAAACATGGGTAATAGATGATTTCAAGTAAATAAAACTATGGCGAATGCACAAAAATAAAGGCGATACATCTTGAATCTTCAGAAGCTGACATCCGCCTTGATTCAGGGGTTAGCATGTGTGTAGGGGATGATCACTGTCTGGAGGGCAATTAGCACAGTGCCAAGCCGACGAGGAAGCAGGGCAGTGGTTAAAAGGTGTTTCCTAGCCATATGGCCTTTGGAAATTTTCTTAACCATCCTATTTATTCCTCCACAAATGGAAGAAAATATGGCTCTTCCTTCAAGGTTATTTAAGAAGCTAAAGAAAATAATATGAAAAATTTCACTTGCTGTATCTGATACATAGGAAGACGAAAAGAAATGCAAATGTCCAAACTATCGTCACGTAACTTATCAATAACTTAGATTGTCTGGAAAGATGGTTTTATATTAATAATCCCTCACCGAATATGAATTCATTCCGTATTAAGTTAATTAGAAGCCTAGGAAGGGCAGAGAAGCTGAAATTAGCTTATTATTCTACGGAAATGAATCAATTGGGGTCAGACTTCGGGCCTGCTGTGCTCATTGGCAAGTCAGCTCTGCACTTTGTAATCAAGAGAGTGAGGAAGAGACCTGAAAAGCATGAAAAAGGATGCAGAGGCTAGACCAACAGCTGGACAGGAGGACAGTGTGCTCCTGATGCTTGCACATTCACCAAGACCTTTCCATAACTTACTTGAGGCATGCACACCTTCGTTAGTTCCTGCAGTCTCACAGGGGCACTGGTCTGAGTTTGCACTTTAGTTTTCTTCCTGTGATCTACGCCAGGTTTCTGAGCTCATGGTTTCCCTTTTAGTCTCTATATCCTAAGGATTCATCCACCGAGACTTTCAACTTCCTTTATATTGGTTTTGGTCATTCAGTACATTTCTGGAACTCATTAACCTATTTCTAAATTTTGCAGGGTTTTGTTTGTTTGTTTATTGTTATCCATAAATGTTTTAAGGAGCAGCCGGCTATGTCCCCGGGACCCTGCCACCCTCATGGCTAGCTTATGCCCAGAAATAATTACACGGAAATTGTATACTTTTAAACACTGCCTGGCCCATTAGTTCCAGCCTCTTATTGGCTAGCTCTTACATATTGATCTAACCCATTTCTAATATTCTGTGTAGCACCATGAACTGGCTTACCAGGAAAGATCTTAACCTGCATCTGTCTGGAGTGGGAGAATCATGGCAACTGCCTGACTCAGCTTCTTTCTCCCAGCATTCTGTTCTGTTTACTCCACCCACCTAAGGGTTGGCCTATCAAATGGGCCTAGGCAGTTTCTTTAATAATTAACCAATGAAAGCAACAGATTAGAAAGAAATTACTCCCACATCACATAAAGACACAATCATGACATTTCCTCTTTGACTATGGTTTCCCTGTCGTTTCAGATTTTTCTTTCCCCTTCCTGCCAATTATTCTTGTCAATGGTTTGGTTTCACATGTAGCCTTTTCACAGGACTGGAGAGATGGCTCAGCAGTTAAGAGGACTTTTTGCTCATGCCGGGGACCCATGTTTTGTACCCAGTTACCACATGGCGGCTTACAAACTACTTGTTACTCCAACTCCAGGGAATCTGATGCTCTCTTCTGGCCTGCAGTGACTCCAACACACATATGACACATACAAACTTTTGCAGGCACATGCACACAAAAACAGTAAATAAATTTATCTTAAGCAGTTTTATCAAATATGTGACCTTATGGGTACCATCCCAATTTGAACCACCACAGCATCTATATTGATTACTTACTCTCACCATTTTCCTGTTTCTTTTCGGTTTGTGCATTCTTTGCATTGCTCTTGGGTTTAATTGGCCATATGACTGTTGTGAGTGACTGTCCCCAACCAAACAACTGCCATCTTGTGGAGGTCAGCTTGTAAAAGATCACCCCAGATGGGCTGGCTAATGGCTTGGCACCCACCCCTACTGTCTACTCCACCCCATCTCCTCACTCCCATCTCCCGACCTCATCCCCCCCCCCCATCGTGCCTGCAGGAAGAAGCAGAATAGGGCACACCTGTCTTGCTTTAGTATCCAGCTGCTGTCTACCAGCTGGCAACTCTGCATGTGGCCTGGGAGAGGGGACAATATACAGAGGCCAGGGAAGAGTAGAAGGCCGGCACCATCTGTGTGACCATAGGGAAACCCCGTAGAGTGATATTTCATTTGTATTTTAATAAATTAAGCTTGCCTGAAGATCAGAGAGTAAAACAGCCATGCTGGTCAGCCATACAGACCAGGCAGTGGTAGCACACACCCTATATCCTAGTAGCCACACTACTTCACCATAGAGGACAGGAAGTAGTGGTGCACACCTTTAATCCCAGCCCTAGAGAGGAATATAAAATGTTAGAAGACAGGTCTCAGGTCAGTCTCCTTCTGAGGATTCCTGGAGGCAGGATCTCCATTTTGGACTGAAGTAGACGTAAGAGCCAGTGGCTGGCTATTTGCTTTTCTGATCTTCAGGTTGAACCCCAATTTCTATCTCTGGGTTTTTATTATTCATGCTCCAAAGCCCTCATCCCTATCAAGTAGGGCTTTTCAGGTATGGCCAGTAATGGGGAGAGTGCCCACATCCCTGTAGCTGCCCCCTTACCTGGCCTCTGTGTGGAAACCCAATAAAATCATTGGTTCCCCAGAGTGGGCTTTGGCAGAATCACACCTTGGTTTGTCATAGATCCTTAGGAGAAAAGGGTGGACATTACTTACTCTGCCCTGCCCAGAGGAGGAATTTGAGCAACATGCTCTTTTTCCTATTTCTCAAGAAGATGTCTGGATTATTTTTATTCTTGTTTAATTAAATACTATACAGGTAAAAATTTCAGGAGACAATTGGTTCATATCACAGGAACTTTTGTAAGTACTGTTTCATATTCTTTTTTCAGAATAGCTTTCTGTTCCCATTATCATCTGCCTTTTCATCCAAAAGTTGCTAGGGGAAAACATTTGGTTTGTAATGGCAGAAAGACAGTAATGTCTTAGACAAAATAATGGGCGTGTCCTGAAATATTTTTATTAGCTCTTTGAGACTCTTCTACAGTGTGTTTTGATTATATTAATCCCATTCCCCTCAACTCCTTCCTGATTTGCTCACTCTTCCCTAGGAATGCAATACTGTGTCCCCCCCCCTCTCTCTCTCTCCCCATTAAGTCCCATTTGTGGCACTCATAATTTCTTGGATATGTGTTCTGTCATTTGAGTGTGGTTAACTTATCAGGGTTTACACTATGAAAAAACAAAACAAACAAACAAACACCTGACCCTCTAATGTGAGCATCTTGCTCCCTAGAGTAAGATCAGCTTTGTAATTACTCTGAAGAATTTGAATCAAAAAGTATATTCTTTATTTGTTGCCTAAAAATCAGCAATGTATTAGTCACATGACTTAAAGCCACTATTTATGTCTCAAAACCTAGCGGTAATAGATTGGATTTTTATTGTACTTCTGTGTTTCACAGCAGTAAGACTGACTACAGTCCTAACAATAAGATCAGAGCAAGCCCCACCCAACTAAGGAACATATTTTTAGGAAAAAAAAAGTTTATAAATATCTTTAAAATCAAGACATGATTAGGGCATAGTCACACATCCTAGTAATTCAGCATTTTGAGCATAAGATAGCAATATCTTGAGTTCAAGACCAGCCTATGCTACATAGTAAGAATGTGTCTAAAGCTGAAAAGAAGTGCAGCGATGACTTTAAAACATGAACATTTAAAGATAAAAACATTTAAACCTTAGTATTAAAAGTATGTGTGTATGTGTGTGTGTGTGTGTGTGTGTGTGTGTGTGTATTGAAACAAATAAAGCAAAGTGGCCCCGCTTCTTATCTGTTGTTGGCTTTCAACTGTTCAAAGAAGTAAGATAGAAAGGACCTGTCAGAGTTGCAGAAATAAATACCTGTATCCTGAGTTTATTCCCAACTTTTTTACCTTAATTCACGAGTACACCATCTACATAGCTCGGCAAACCGCTGCCATCCCTAGCTGCCTCTGAGCCAATGGTTCAAAGGTTACTTTTCCTCTTCATTGCCATCCTTTTTGGAACGTCACTCACGATCCCTTCTGCAGCTCTTTGCGGTGGCAGTAAAGCAGAGGGAGGAATGCAGGTGAGCCTGGGCAGGGCTGCAAACTCACAGAGCAGCAAGGCTTTCCTGGGTGGATCCTTCAGGTACCTCTCAGATTGACAACCCTGCTGTGCTGCCTGAATCCACATTGGTGTGCTAACAACACAATATTATGAGAGGGGTGGCGGGGAGAGCCACGGAGGAGGGAAATCACAAGAGCCACAGAAGCTTAAACCAGAAAGCAAAAACCAGAAGGCTGTAGAAGTCATGAACCAAAGGGAACCACAAGGGGGAAAGAGATCATTGTAAGAAAAGGAAATGGTAAAGAAAACATGTATTATTACCTTAATAGAAGGGAAGATGCCCACTAATGATTGGCAGAGAATTAAGAAGGGGGAAGCAGATGTCTGCTGAGCTCTCAAGAGCTGTATTTGCCACGGGCAACGTGAGGAGAGGTTCTACTTCTCTGAACTATGACATCCAGCAGCAAATTTGACCTCACATTCTCGGGCTTCCAGATATCCTCTGCAACATATTATGAATACTGAGACAAACCAAGTTGTTTTCCTTCCCAAATAGGCAGAAATACCTTAACACAGCTTTTTTTCCATCCCTGCGGTGGGAGCTATTCTAATTTCACAGTAGGCTTTCGAAGCCTTCTGTGAACCCAGCATCTCTATTCCACAGCGCTCTCCCCTCTCACTGCATGTACCATGTAACCAATAGCTTCTTTATTCCAGCACTGCTAACACCGCCTGCAATTATCAGTACAAATACGTTATTAATAATTTGTATTTATGGAACATCTGCCTCCCCAAGAGTTCAAAGCTGTTTACAAACATCGTCTCATTCATCCCGAGAGCAATTTCTTTCTTTATAAGGTGGAAATATGTAGAAGCTAATGGGTATTGTCATCTTCGTTTAATTTGTGGGAAAAATGAAGCCTGGGAAAGAGTTTGCTTTTTCAAGGTCAAGGTAACCTGGGCAACAGCGATAAATATTACCCAGAATCTCTGCCTTCTCATCCATCATGTTCTCCCCTAGAAACCTCTCGTTTTAGATCACACACATATTCATCGGTATGCATCAGAATAAATTTTTAATGCAGCTTTCTCTGCTGAGAGTTAACAAAATCCCATAAGCTCGGGTTTAATAACTTGGTGGACTTCCACTTAACTTTTCAAGAGGTTATCACTGCTGTCAAAGCCATGAACAATCAATAAATTCTAGAACCATGCAGCATTTTTAATGCCGTTGAGGAGTGGCTGTTGGGCATGTGTATATGATCCTTCTCTAGATTGGAAGCAGAAAAAAAAAAAAACCTCAAAGAAGACAAAAGAAATAATCATAATTATTTCCAAGAGTGGTACAAGCAAGAAGCTTTTCAGCAATGGGATATATTGTGTTTATTCCTCGGGAAATTGAGTTTCAGTGTATCCTACTAAGCTCTAACTGTCTACCTGTCACAGCTCAAAGTCACCGGAGAAAGGAATATCAGTTAATGTATTGCCCAGATCAGACTGGCTTGTGGGCATGTCTGTAGGGAGTTGTCCTCATTAATCAATGTAGGCATGCCCAGCACACTGTGGGCAGCGCCATTCCCTAGAAAGGTGGTCCTAGCTCAGTACAAAAGCTAACTAAAGACCAGCCTGGGAGGGTGCCAGTCAGTAGCATCCTGCCATTATTTCTGTTTCATTATCTAGCCCACTGATGGGCAGTGACCTGGAAGTCATTTCCTTAATTAAGTTGGTCATAATGTTTTATCACAGAAAAAAAAAATCAGAACACGATGCAATACAACTAAGTAAATGGTGACACTGAGTTCTTCATTATTTTCTGTTTCCTCACCCCTGATTTTAGTTAATTCCGTACAACAACAAATAATAGGGACAGCTGCTGCATTGCTCTAGCTGTCTGAGTCATCAAGGACCATAAAACAAGCTGACTATAGCTTATACCCCTATCGGTCAACACTGTGCCAGAGGGAAATCCATGGAACGTGGTGAGCCAGCAGGCATTAGTGCTGAAAAATTTGCAATTTTACTATTGAGACTGAAATAAATAAAATTCAGCTGCTTGGGAAACAGCTCCATCAAGATAAGTCTATATCAAGATGGCATCGTTAGTAGAATTAGGGATACTGGAAGTTTCTTCAAACTGATTATTGGCCATTGAGAAAGTAAGACAGAGTCCACAGTTTACCATGGCAAATTTACACAGATCTGTATAAAAGACATGTAGACTATATTAATGTAGAGCACTTTAAGATATCTATAAAAACTTTCCCAAGTCGAGTTACATATNCTCTTTAAATTGTTGTGATAATATATCTGAGGCAAGTACACTTTATTAAAAAATAATAATAAAGAGGTGTGTACTAGTTACTTGTAGTTGCTGTGATAAAATACCACAACCCTGTTGTCAGAGACTGTTCTCCATTCAGGTCGTCCAGACCCAACTCTATTAATTACAACACCACTTGGCCTAGTAGCTCAGGCTTCTTATTAACTAACTCTTATGTCTTAAATTAACCCATTTTAGTTAATATGTATATCAGCACAAGGCCGTGGCTTACTGGTAAGGATCCAGACTCTGTCTCCTTTGGCAGCTACATGGTGTCTCCTTGACTCTGCCTACTTTCTCTCTCTATCTCTTCCAATCTGGCTATGCCATATGCTGCCCTGCCATAGGCTGAAGCAGTTTCTTTATTAACCAATGGTAATAAAACATATTCCTAGTATACAGAGGGGAATACAGCATCATCTCTCCTTTTCTGTCTAAATGAAAAGGAAGGTTTTAACTTTAACATAGTTATCAAGCAAGAATTACAGTTACAACATTTATATCTAATTTATCTTTTATCATAACTAAGGAAAACTATAACTATATGTCTTCAACTCCATCAAAGGCCCTAGAAGGATATAAATATTACCTAAGTAAACAGGAAGTATATTGTAAAGCAACTTCTAAAACTCTAGAATTGACAGAGACATCTTGCTGCCTGGACAGTCAGACAAAGTTCTTCTGTAATGTTGGGTTATCCATCTTCAGCCTACATATTCAGCAGACTTTTCCATGAAGAAGGAAATTTGAAGATCTGCTTTGCCTTGTAATGGCAAAGTTCATCAGTTGCTTTTTTTGTGTGTGTCCTGCAGAATGCCTGGCAGTTCCCTCTGGGAAGCAGGAATCCTGAAGGACCATCCCATCTTTTGGAAAGTTTAGCAGTCATTTTTTTTTTCTGTGAGTTCTGTGTGTCCAGTTCATACAGCACAACCCAAAGCAACTTAATGAAGAAAAAGTGTATTTTGGCTTCTGGTTTCAAAGGAGGGGTCTGTAATGGCATGGGAGCCATGGCAGCAATTGGCTGGGGCAAGATGCTGAAAGACCACATCTTCAACTGTAAACAGGAAGCAGAGGAAGAGAACTGGAAGTGAGGAAAGGCTATAAACTATTCCCAAAGACCAGCTCCAGTGACATACTTCCTCCCCAGCAAGGCACTGAGTCCTAGAAGCTACATAAACTCCCCAAATACGGCTTTCAATAGAGCGCTAGGTGTTCAAATGCAGGAGCTTACCGGGGACATTTCTCATTCAAACCACCGCAAGCTTTATTCAGTTCACATGACTGTTCAGGGCAAAGTTTGGGTTCTGGTAGTTCTGGTCTTGACAAGGGTCCATGACAGATGCCCAGACATTTACAGAAAGAAAAGGGTCTCATCTCAAACATAAGAAACAGAAGCCTGCACGCCTATGGTCCTTTCCTGGACCACATCCCCAGGTGACCGAAGGACTGCTCCCTAAGCAGTCCTTCCCTAAGGACTGCTTCCACATCCCTACACTGTGGCCCCAGAAAACAGGCTTCTCACATATGAATTTTTAGTGGATCCCTACCCCAAGCCATACTCAAGGCTTAGCAAGGAAAATCTAATAAAATCTTTATTTTAACCATTCTTTTTTATGTGTGTAATGAGCACACAGAACCAAAATAACAGTAGCTAGTATTTCATATATACAGGAACCATGGCAACTCTGCTGCTTTACATACACTTCCAGTTCATTGTGAAGCAGGGCCTGCTATCACCCCCATTTTACAGACAAAGAAACTGAGGACAAAAGAGGGATTCGGTGTTCTGTCAGTGTTGTGTTATTAAGCTCAACAATCTTAATTAGCAGCCTCACACTCCCACTATATGACCTTATGTTTACTTTTGGGAAGTTCACCAACTTTTTATAAAAATTGTTTTCATATAATAGGCATGTGCATTATATGAGTAATATACCTGAATAGAGTTTAAAGTTTAATGTTGCCACTGAAATGAATGGCGATGCTGGTCAGGCCTCTAGACGAAGCACCATCACCAATGATGTACCTACTCAACAAAAATTAAGCAGGACAACATGACAAGTGAAGGGGAGACCTGCATGGCGCGGGTCAGAAAGGCTGGCATTGACCTTCACGGAACCGAGAACTCATTCCTCATCCAGAAAGACCATGAAGCCAAAAAAAAAAAAAAAAAAAAAATCAGGTTCCTTTTGCCAGTAGCAAAGACAGTGCAACACACATGCCTTCAAGTTTGCTAAGGTTCCTGACTCGCCCCTTGGCCTGTCCTCTGTCTTACCCAAAGGTGGGCCTCTCTTACCACTGTACGACGACAGGACAGGTGAGGCTGCTGAACGGTGGTCGCTTTCTGCTGCTTCCCCTTTTCCTTTAAGTGATGAAATGTTTCAAATGTCGAGAATGGAATAATAAATTAAATGATCACATCTGTACCAGAGAGCCATCAATTTGATTACATAAATGTAGACTTGGAGACTTTGGGCATTTCACCTAGAAATAGGAGGCTGCTGATAAAATTTAATTTCCACTTTCTATCACCAACTCTACCCCCATCTCTCTAAGAGTGGTGTGTGTTCAACATAGCGATGCTCACATATTCTCACTGTGCCTTATATATCAATCACATCACCGGCTTGTAGTACTATGTATTGGTGTATAAGCCACCAAATTTAATGACCTGCATATAAAGGTAGGCTAACTTACAATCCTGTAGCCAGTAAGTTTCTGCATTACAAGTAGGGATTCTGGGAAGGAAAGGTATAGTATCTCATGAAAGAAGTAATTATTCTGCCCATCTCTTCAGCATGACTTGAGGTAAGCCAGCCTTCCAGGCCACATCCTTTGGCCAAGTGAATGATGAGCACCAACTGGAATGTCAGGTTTCTACCTAGGGCAAGGATTGTTTTCTCCTTGATCAGTATTTTCTACTCTAGCACCTTCCATTCTGAAGGGGTAACCCTAAAATCATTTAGGAAGCAGTTAAGAGATCAGCAGAAACATCGCGAGGAGCTCATCCAACAGCCGGGATAATTTGGAGTGCCTCATTTAAATGGTGTTATTAAATGGTAAAATATAAAAGAAGAGCAATGCTTGGGTGGCTTCTTGGGTTTTCCAGATCTCACAAATTGGTTCCCTACAGGTTCTAATTCGCCTGCTTCGCCTGGGGGAAAAAGGCAGGATGCCTGTTTATTCTTGCACTGCCCCACTAGGAAAATGCGGTTCTTACTGTGACAGTGACAAGGTGTGTTAGGTGGCCCGCACCTTTATACGCTTCTTAGGTGGCTTCTAGGAAGGTCCTGTGAATCTCAAATAACAGCTATGGTGCTTCCTCTAAGTGTGAATATGAGAAACAGTGTTGTGACAAATACCTTGGTCTCTCTATTTACCCCCATAAAGGTCCTAGAAGTCAAGTTTATGGAGTTCCAATTTAAAATTCATGTAGGGGAGGGGCTGATTGGTTGCTGTTTCTAAAACAGTGCTATTTCTGCTGTATTCAGTGTTTGGCATCTTAAAAAGTGTGAATACGCCTTAACAGGCAGGCTTCAGATCTCTCCTAATATCAGCAGTTGGGAGATCTGAGTTCTAAAAAGCTATTTTCTTATTATCATCCCTCTTACTACTTAAAAAAAAATGGAGTAATATTCCCAACTCACTTTACCTGCTTTTGAATCTGGAGCTGGTTAAAGGAAGCATATTGTGGAAAACATTGTAATTGGTAAATAGATGTTTTAAGAGAAGAACTTGGGCGGTGTAGCGAAAGCTTGAACATTAAACAGGCTTTTGCTTCAGCAAACCTCGGGGCAATGTCTTTTCAATGTCTTCTTTAGAAAAACATCTTAGCCACCACGTGTGTCTTTTTATACGAGGGTGGGGATGGGTAGGAAAAGAGCTTTTCTTTTCAAAGCAAGCAACGTAGCGATGCCCATTTGCCAACGAATACTAACAAGCAGAAACGTGCTGTGTTCCTCCTGCCTGAGGACAGAGCATCCCGAGAGCACTCGCTGGAAGCCCTGGCCCGCAAAAGTAGATGGGCAAAGAAAGTCAATGAGCATCGCAGTGTGGGTTGAGAGGACTTTTCGTTTTCTTCTCCTGGCAATTGTACTCCCATGGGGACCCTCCTTCGCTATGCCAGATGAGGTGACAAATGTTTCCAGAGTTGTTCTAGATTCTAGATAGGTGTTCTGCCATCTGTGCAGAGTGCAGAGATCCAAAAATTTACCAAAGTTTCTTCATAT
>NW_026067946.1:1531879-1591386 GCF_014885135.2 Alexandromys fortis | reverse complement strand
GCATGTAACATATATTGTAATACATATATATTAGAATTAACTTCTTAGCTGGTTTGAACTATGGAACGCAAGCTTGAGAGCCTTTGAAACGGCAGAGAGCGTGTTAAGGCCAACAGGAGAATCCACATCCGATGAGGGATGGCACCGAGCCCTGATCACGATCAGTGCTCTATCAAGCCGTGCTCAGATTCTAACACAAGCACTCCTGGCACGAAAACAACAAGGGAGCTTATTGAAAACTCCTGCGTTCCGGCTTCTCCATTTGGGGACAAGATTTAGTGGTCTAAAAGTGAGTCCCAAAGTCGCAGAGGCGAGAGAGTAACTCTGATAACTTTAGGTCACTTTATGATCTCCCAAAAGGGAACTCAAGTGCAAGAGAGTGAGAGAAAAGAGAAACCACTCTTGAAAAGCATGCCGCAATTACAAAGCATTAACAACACCCCTGCCAGGAAGTCTTGAAATGCAAGATAAATACTGTCCCGGAGTTAAAATATGATATGATTCCATCTGCGTGCATACGTCTATGGAGATAGCAGTTCATTTCCCATCCTAGCATCGTTGAGCATGCTGACACAGCTAGGTAAGGCAATTTAAAATTGTTCCAGGACTTGATATTCGTGTGAGTGCAGCCCACAGCTGTATTCCGCAGCATGCCACGTTGACGTGACACCGTTTCCACAAGGTCTTTGGTGCAATACATCTGCTGAACAGCACAGACACAAAATATGCGCCCTCGCCTCAAACTTGTGGCGGAGAGCTATCAAAGTGGAAGGCTGCTCAGAGCCATTTGCATAATATGCAGATGAAAATCTAATGAGAAAGGTATATTGACAGCCGTTGCCTTGTTATCTGGCAGTGCCGTGCATAACAGCGTGTGGTACCTCGACATAATCTCCTGTAATGTTATTTTGCAATTTAAATGTTTTTTTTCCCTTTCTCCTAAAGAAGACACACGTCAATAAGAGCCAGGCATCAGTGACTGACTTCTGAGATAAGATACAGCATGGGCGCTTCTGCAGCTTGAGTCGGCAGAGTTGATTTGGGTGCAAGGGGGCTGCTGGCTGCCAGGCTGGCTGAGAGGGAGGCAGGCAGCTCCCGTAGCTCCCCACACCTCTCTGCTTGCATGCTGCTCCCTCTGCCCCGGTGCCAGTTCTGAGTATATTTCAAGGAACATTACTGAGAACAAAATCGAAGGCCATCAATATTAATGATCTGAACCAGGAAGATAGCTTTTAGTGTGCAAATTAATTACCCTAATCACAGGGTTTTTTGTATCCATTTTAATGAAATAACTATTTATTTCATTGAATCCCATGCTTTTCTTTTGCAAATAAGGCGCATTTACATGATAAATACATGAAATTTAAAAGGATGACTAAATTAAATTGAGAAAAAAAGACCTTTTTAAATACAATTTTCTTAGGAAAAACAGCTAGATTAATGGGTTGGTTAGCTGACTGGCATCTGTGATTAAATCTTTTTTAATGTACGTCAAATAGAATTTAATGGAGCTTGAGAGATGTCTACACAGTGAGCAACACTCAGGGGTTGGGGAAGATTCCAGTTGTCTCTTGTCATTTATTGGTGAGTTCCTGAGGCCTGGGCGTGGGACTCTGCTTTACTACGTCGGGCTCACACTTCTCACGTTCTTTGCTGGACGTTTTATTTCTCTTCCTCTTCCCCTCTACCCCTTAGCTTAGCCCTTGACATCATCTCCTTGAACAATGGAATCGAGGCCATGACTGTTCAGAAGCAGGAGCCAGACACTCACTACACTATCCTGGGAAATCACCAACAGTCTTTCATCCTCACATTTATTCATTTCACTCCCATTGGTTCAAATCCTGCTGGCCTAGATAGGAGAGGGGGGTGCAGGCTTAATTCAGAGAAATTGTCAATGGATCTATCTGAGACTATGGGTTTGGGAAACTTTATGCATTGTGGGTTAGCTTTGAAGAGCTTCCCAATCCACAGAAGACGGATTTGAAACACATTTCAGCCCCCTTCCTCCCTCTCTTCTTTCTTTCCTTTATTCTTTCTTTCTTTTTTCCTTTCCTTCCTTCTTTTCTCTTTCCCTCCCTCCTTCTTTCTTCCTTCCTCTCTCTCCCTCTCTTCTTTCTTCCCTCTCTTCCCTCCTTCTCTTTCTTGTCTCTGTCTTTCTCTCTGTCTCTCTGTCTCTCTCTCTCTCTCTGTCTCTCTCTGTCTCTGTCTCTGTCTCTCTCTCTCTCTCTCTGTCTCTCTCTCTCACACACACACACACACACACACACACACACACACACACTCAGTACCAGACCCAAAGAACAGACTATCTCTCTCTGCTCACTGTTCCCCCCCTAGTTCCCCTTTCTCTTTGATTTGGATGATCTGTTGAAACCCTGGTGGCCCTGAAGGCGGCCCCAGGCACCAAGAACAGGAGCCCTCTCCCTTGCTGCCTGTAATGATTTACATTTCAATAGCTGCCACCATTTTAAAGATAATTATAACCTTTTTGGATTAATAATTTTCTGTGGCTTCTCTAATATTTGAACAACATAAATATTAATTTAGCTGGTTTAAAGAAAACACCCCCCCCCCCCCCCCCCGTCTTCAAGCATGCAGAACAAAGGCTTCTGACTCCAATCTGTCTGAGACAAATGGGACCGGAAGACTGCATATGTGAAACTGAGAGATGGGCACATCCTGGTCCTAACTCGGCACTCACCGTGTATTTTAAGAAATTAAGTCGGGGAGGCTGGACACAGTGATGGCGGTGAAAAACACAGGAGCTATTTTCTAAGCTGATAATGTTTCTGAAGCCAGAATTTTCTTTCTTTCTTTCTTTCTTTCTTTCTTTTTTTTTTTAAGTAAATTGTTTCTAGTTTTATCTGACTCTGAGAATCAACCTTTAAAAGCTGGCAGACAGGGTGCGTGCTTCTTGGATCGGATCACAGTCTCTGAGTGTGGTGGGAGATCTCAAAAGCCGTCTTGACGAATGCAACAGTCCTGAAAGGAGAAGAAGGGAAATTGCCCGCAAAATCTATTGAGACTATAAAGAGGCTTATATTTCACTGTTACTGCAAACTTCCTTTCTGCTTATTATCATTCCAACACTTTATTTCCCACCAGCTGAGGCAGCTGGGAAAGACAGCACTTCACACAAACAGATGTCGACTTACTTAAATTGCCTGACCACGCTCCCGTGGACCATGATCTATTTTTGCAGCCCCACAAGTACTGAACATGTTGGAGGCATAGGAACACGAGGCCCTCCCCCTCCTTCTTGTTACATCCATTAGGTTGCTACAAGTACTCTCTTCAGGTCCTCATGCCTTCTCTGGCTTGGCATAGAATTTACATTAGGCAAATACAGTCAGGGGAATGTGTTTCTGGCAATATGGGTACGAAAAGGAAAATTGTTCTAGTGTTGATCAGATGCGACAAGCAGGTCGTTCCTTGGCTCTCCTTGATAAAGCGCAGAGTGACAGTAACCGCCCTGAGATCTCTTTAAGGACAAGAGACCTTTATTTCCTGGGCACCCAAGCCACGGGATTGAGCTTTGGTTGGAAGTGACTCGGGGAAGGAAAGTGCTCATGAAATATGCATGACGGGCAGCCAGGGGAACTCAGTGTATTATGTATGACCCTTCTGTAATTGTAAGGAAATGATATTCATTTAAGTGGATGTTTATCACAGTGTGTGATAAAGGTGTGCGCCTAATGAACAAAGGTCAGACGCCTGGAAACAGAAGGTTTTTGCTCTTCCATTGTATCGTTTCTCTCTGTGTTTGAAAAGGCCTAGCCTTTATTCGCAGCTGTTTTTTTTTTTCCTAACACCTGTGTACTGTGTTTAGACAGCCTTAAAGAGTCCCTGTCACTTGTATTTAAGTGTCCAAAGGACGGTTACTCTCCCAACATTACCCTCACTCATCTGGGAAACATCAAATTGTATACTGCAATACCGTCTGGGCTAGAGCGCTCAGCTATTGACATTGGGTGCCAAAGAGGGAACCCACTTCTGTCTGAGGGAAATGCCACTTTTGTCATCAGAAAGGAATTGGGTTTTTTATTGTGGAATCAGCATCAGTTTGATCTATCTGGGGAAGACCAAGGCCTGCACTGTGGGCTACAAACCAATCTGGAACTGAAGCCCCAGTCTCCATCAGCTGTGTGACCCTGGGCCAGTGACTGCCTGACTTATGCATCTGAACAGATTCTATCTTTTAAATAGGGCCCCTCCATAGTTGTGATCTCACAGGCTGTTATGAGGATAAACGAGTTAATATCTGGAAAAAAAAAAAAAAGATTAGATGAGTTCCTGGCCCACAGTAAGCACGTGTTTGTTAAATCAAATGCAGTTTCCACGGTTGGCTTGCTCTGCTGTCTCCTCCCTTCAAATTGTCATTGCATTTTGCACCCAATTAACTTCCTCTCGAGCCCTTGTTCATCTGTCTTAGTCCATTCAGGTCGTGGTAAGAAAAGTACCACAGACCCAGAGACTTGCAGGCAGAAGTCTGTTCCTCACCGTTCCATAGATGGATGTCTGAGGGAGCAGGCACACTGGCAGGATGGCAGGGCCCCTTTCTTGGTTGCAGAGAGCTGATGTCATGTCGTGTCTCCACAGGGTGAAAGGGTCAGGGAAGATTTCCTGAGTCTTTTAGAAGGGTCCTAATCCCATCTGTGGGAGTAGAGCCTGTTTTGGATTTCAAAGAGCAACCCATAATATTATCCTTTGAGAAGTTAAGGTCTCAACAATATGCAATCGGGAGACAAGAACTTTCAGAGAACATTAGGATGGCTATGGAACATGTGGCCCAGTTAAGGCCAGCTGTGGACTCCCAACCTCCAAACTCCCTGGGACTTTGTCAGGCTGCCTGGTAGTTTACTGAGGAACTTCAAGGCATTCTAGGAAGCATGGCGGCGGTGGTGGGGTCTTTACTTACAAAATATCAGCAGAGAAATATCCCTGGGAGTCTTCATGAGTGGAATCCAAATTAACAGCGACTCTCCAAATTGCTTGAATGTCATTTTGTTTTGCTCTCGGTTGCAAGGCAGAAAATAGAGCATAAAATAAAGAAATCACCTTATGCGGAGCTTATATTAACTCTTGATGGTCTCACAGACTTCAAAGCTCTCTAATTCATTGTTTCCCTCCGTTCTCAAAACTGGTGTGTGTGTGTGTGTGTGTGTGTGTGTGTGTGTGTGTGTTGGACAGACAGTCTTCATCACCCCCAGAAAGACTTTGTGATGTGTAAACAAACACCTGACATGTCCATTCTGAAATGTGAGACCTTTGTGCGCTCACATTTCGTCAGCTTGACACACAGCAGAGTAACTTGGGTCGCAGAGCTGCAGTTCTGGAATGCTTCCATCAGACTGGCCTGTGGGCTTGTACGTGGGGCATTTTCTTGATTAATGATTGATGTGGGAGGGCCCAACCCTCCTGAGTTCCACAAGGAAGCAAGCTCAGCAAACTGTGAGGAACAGGCCAGAAAGCAGCATTCCTCCATGGCTTCTGCTTCAGCTCCTGCCTCCAGGTTCCTGCCTTGACTTTACCCAATGGAAGACTTAAGCCAAACCAACCCCTTTTGCTATAGAGATTTGTGTTGGTATGGATCTTGGTTTACTGATACAAATTTAAGGTCAATTTTGTTATGTGTATATTTCTGCTCTTGATTAAGGTATTATGTCTTGCAGCTCATATGAAAATATAATACATAATTTAAAATGTAAGTTAATAGATAGCCATCCATAATAGTCAATCTTATAGTCATGTTAGTTAGATTTTCTAGATGTACAAAGATGCATTTCAGATGGATGGGCATTCTTCAAACCTTTCAAAGATTATAGAATATGGCATGTATAATGTTTAAGAACTTAGGACTTTTCATGACAATGAGACACATCTGCTCCTGGCAGAACCAATTACTTCAAGAGGAAGATGGGCATCGAAGAGGCTCCTTATGGAGTTCGTTAGCCATTTGGGCAAGAAACTGCTCTTGCCTGGACTGCTTGATGAATTGGACATGCAGGACTCACAGAGAATGACTGTTGAACTTGACTAAAGATGAGACGATCCTCGGGGGGTTCCTGCTTCATGAAAACGTCTGCCAGACATTCTGCAGGACACAGGAGAAACTGACTGACAAACTGCTAATATAGGCTGAACTGTCTTTGAAATTTTCTGCTTCATGGAAAAGTCTGTTGGATACTATGGGCCTGTAGGCTGAAGATGGATGCCTGAAATGATACAGAAGAACTTTGGGTGACTGTCCAGGCAGCAAGATGCCTCTGTCAATTCTAGAGTTTTGGAAATTGCTGACAATGCATTTTTTGTTTTCTTAGGTATTATTATTTCCTTCTAAGGTCTTTGAGGGAGTTGAAGACTTATAGTTTTCCTTAGTTATGATAAAAGATGAAGTAGATATAAATATTGTAACTGTAATTCTTGTTTGATACCTGTTTTGTTATATGTAATTTTACTATGTTAAAGTTAAAACCTTCCTTTTTTTTTTTACTGTTACTAGGAGTTGTATCTTAAAAGCACAGCGTGTTGACATTCATTTATGAATGAAAACAAACACATCTAAAATCTAAAATATGAATACTATCTGAAAATTTAAAAATATAACAAAATATAAATGGAATCTTGAAATCCACATATAAAGTAAAATTCTATTAATATTTTTTCACAAAACATGAATTAACAACTTTAAGTTATTGTATGTTACCTTGTGTGGCTGCTATATTCTAATTAAAGTAGATTTATATTTTTTTTTCTTATTTATTTATTTATTAAAGATTTCTGTCTCTTCCCCACCGCTGCCTCCCCTTTCCCTCCCCCCCCCAATCAAGTCCCCCTCCCTCGTCAGCCCAAAGAGCAATCAGGGTTCCCTGCCCTGTGGGAAGTCCAAGGACCACCCTTCCTTTTTATTTAAACAGAAAAGAGGCAGTGATGTGGGATTCACCTCCGTATGCTATGAATACCATTGGTGAATAAAAAACTGTCTTGGGCCTGTGCAGGGAATAAAGGTAGGCAGGGGAAACTAGACTAAATGCTGGAAAAAAAGAAGGGCAGAGCCAGGGAGAAGCCATGTAGCCCCATGGGACACCAACGCCAGAACTTTACCCAGTAAGCCACAGCCACGTGGCAATACACAGATTACTAGAACTGGGTTAAATTAAGATATAAGAGTTAGCTAATAAGAAGCTAGAGCTAATGGGCCAAGCAGTGATTTAATTAATATAGTTTCTGTGTGATTATTTCGAGTCTGGGCAGCTGGGAATGACCAAGTGACCTCCTCCAACAAACTGGCACCCAAAACACCCTATTCCACAGTTAATTTTCAATCAGCATTTTCATCACAGCAACAGAAACCAGACTAGAATGCTTAGGATGTCCAGGTTGTCTGATGTAAGGTAAACTGGAAGCTGGGAGCTCAAAGAGAAGCGACTGGCTTTATAAATAGTCCACAGCTGGAAACAATGAATCAAGAAAATGAAATGAAACAAGAAATCAAATCAATTAGAAACAAATAAACAAACCTGTTTTCTTAACTAAGGAAAAAGTGTGTACTGTGATCATGTGCAGCAGATGGGCAGTGTGGTAAAGTTGGCTTGCTTTACCTGGCTCTGACCTTCAGTATATTCTTGACCTAAGGGAAGTTATCTAACTGTCTGTGGCTTCAGGTTCCCCTGCTCTCCAGAGATAATAATAATACCAGGCCATAATGTTCTGTGCCTATCAAGAGGACGCAGACGAGCCAGAACCATGTCTGGACTAAACGTCCTCCTTGCCTGCTGGCCACTGTATTGTCACTACTTTTAGAATGAAAAGCAGCTTTTCAGAACATTTGGAGGCATTGACATTAACTCCCAACTATTTTCCTATTCAGAGGACTTTTTCCTAACATGATAAGTAGTTTTACAGGTCATGGATTCCTTGGTATTCTGTCATTTAAAGCATATAACTCAGGTCTTGACTTAAATGCAGGCTGCACTTCCTGGTTCTGAAGATTAGAATACAATAGTGGTTATGTGAGGCTGTGAATCCAAGGCTAGACCCTAAAAGACATCTTCGTCCCTCTTCTTAAGATCAGTAGCTATAGGAGAAATCAACTGCCATCTCCTGGGGACACTTAGGCAGCCTTTGGAGAGGCCCCAGGACTGAGTTACCCAGGAGGGACACACTTCATCTTAGCTTGCAGGTCACTGTAGCCTCCAGGTTTTGAGCCTCTTGAGTTATGCCAGTGACACACGGAACAAGCCAAAGTCATGCTCGCCGTGTCCTACTAAGATTTCAAATTCAAGCATAATCATGAAATAACAGACCGCTGATATAAGCACCCAAGAACTGCAGTCTGTGGGATGCAGCCATAGACTCTTCAGCCCGGACATGGATGTTCTGATTGTCAAGCAGGAGACTTGTGTGCATAGCAGGGGCTCTTTTTTCACAGCTAAAGAAAATAATTCCAATCAATATGTGATTCTTCCTTCTAAGAGCAAGCCCTCTCAGTTCAAAACTTTCTTTGCTTTAATCAATGACATTCTCCTTTTCTGGAAAAACCTCAAGTCCCAGGCCAGGAAAATAGTGGTTTTCCTGTTTGCATCTCAGAACAGATGGCCATTTGCAACACATCTGAGTTAGTCTCTAGACAAAGAAAAGAATCCCAGAGAGAGGTTCTTGTGTGAACATGAGTTTAGAGAGGGAAGCAGGGTCCTCATCAACCCTCCCCAGCTCTACAGATCTACAAGCACTTCCAGAGTTTACCCTTCTTTGAAGAGCATTCATGTGTAGGGGAGAAGTCAGTGAAACCTAGGACTGAGCTCCAGTTTGAAGGACTCATGAGATAATGGGGTGCAGGGTGGGCAGTGATGGTTGCTGGGAGAATACAAAGCAAGAAAGCATCTGAATGAATGAATGAATAAATGGATGGATGAATGAATGAATGAAACCCCTCCTGCCTGAGTAGGGAAGGACAATGCTTGGAATCAACTCCCTCTCTTCTTCAGCCACTGTCTGATGTAACATGAAAGTTCATAAGTTGTATATTTGTTTATTTGGTTACAAGCCTTTCGTTTCCAAGAAAAAGAATGGATCTATTCCTCAAAGTAGAATAAAGAATCAAGAGTTCACCTGACACCCACATGTTTTTAGTGCCTCCTTAATAGCCAAGTAACATATAACCACATCTGTATTTCTTCTATAACCCCCTTCCAAGCAGAAGAAAACAGACAAGAGTTATTCACTGAGTCACATGATGCATAGTTTATGTCATGATGAACGAATTTCAGTTGCTTATCTCATGGTTAATTTTTATTTTTAAAAAAAATGCTGTTATTTTTACTTTAAAAAGCATTCAAATGAAAATGTACCTAGGTTATAAACAAAGGAGTTTATAAAGAAATGGAGAGTGTTAATAAGAGGAATGTTGGCTGATACAAGAGAACACCAGTTACATACAAATGTCCCATGTGCGAACTATGAATGGGTCTTTTGCTCTTCCTTCCGTGCCAGGAATTCCTTAAAATTCACAATCATAATTGCATGCATCACTTAATTAACACTTGCTGAGTGTGCAAAGCTGCTGGGGTATGACTACGCTAACTACAGATTCACAAGACTATGGACTCAGACACGACCAATGTCCTGCTCTGTTACTAACCAAACGGGAGGCACAGAGGAGCTGAAGGGGGTCTCCAGGATTGCTCACAAGTGGGTGACCATTGCTGTAGTAACAGGAGCGGCGGGGCTGCGTCCCAAGCACCCCGGCCGCCTGGTTAGCTTATGCCTCGAAACTGTATGCCACATGTGCACTCAGAGCTGAGATTTCTCGGCTGACAAAAAGATGAATGGGATAAACTCTTTGGTCAAAGCAACACAAACATTAACTAGGGTGAAGGTCTTTCCGATATCTGCCCACCCATCTCTGTGTTCCAGCCTGTAGAACTGTGAGCTTTCCAAATGCATTGCCCAGTCTGTGCTAATTTGTTGCCATGACACAAAGTGAACCAAGACAAAGCCCAGTTGATGCTGGACAAAGGACAAAGGCGGCCCCATGGAGCAAGGCTCATCTTTTGAGCAAATGATGCTGGGGAAAAAAAAAAGCCATGTACATGCAAAAAAGAAAGAAGAAAGAAATCAGGCAAAGACCTTTCACCTTCACGAAACTGAACTTAAAATAAATCATTTGTGTGACTACAGAAAGTCCATTTATTAAAAAAAAAATTTTTAATAAATTTTCTCAGGTATGCGATGACTTTTCACCAAAGCCCCAATCCAGGAACAAGGTCATGGATAAGATGGGATTAATCCAAATTACAAACTGCAGAGAGAAAGATACTGGGGGGAGAGGAGCTCAGGCAAGAGGAAAACACCTGCTAAAGATAGCGGGAACAGTGGTCACGGGAAGATCCAGAAGAGTCTGTGCTGAGTTTCCATGTGACTAAACGCACAGCCACATGGTACAGCTATCTAGCAGTGTGGTGAGGATTGGAACAGTATGCCCGAGCAATGGTGTCCTTTGAAGTCTGTATTGTCTCCTACCGATGATCACCACTGGTCGTTCTGGATTCCATTTCCATCACTAAGTTGACAAAGCTTCCTGATTCCTAAGGTCCATCCCACCAGACGGGGGTACAGCGAGCAGTTGAACTGCTGCTGCTGACATGATTGTTGCCTTGATTTTTTTTTTTTTTTTTTTTTTTTTTTTTTTTTTTTTTTTTTTTTTTTTTTTTTTTTTTTGATGCTTGGCTACTTTGGACCTCGGTCCAGTGCCTTCCCAGGAAAGCCTTTTAGAGTTGCGAAAAGTCCAGTAAATTCTGGAGCCTTCCCCCTCCCGCAGTAACTCCTGCAGATGAGTTCAGCTCCTGTTATTAAGAAAAACAAAAACAAACCCAGCCTCAGCCAGCCACCCTTGTCATTTCCATTTTCGGTCATCTGCTTTTAGCGTGTGCAGCGTGCATGCGATTCGGGCCCGCCTTTCATCCCATTTGCTGCTGCCATAGGCTACAACGTGGAACAAAGTTCACTTTCAAATCCAATCTCAAACAAAATGAAAAGGCCAGAAAATCATGAAAGAGAAAGCTGGTTACAGCCATGAATATGGACCTCCCCTGCAGGTCCTTTTACTGTAGCCCTCAAATGGGAGCAGGAAGAATCTGCTCCCGCGTGCAGCTGCCGGGGCTTTGACCTTGGTCACGAGCTACTGTCAATCAGAGGAAGAGCCTGGAGTGACTGCTGGCTGCCAGCTGCAGACAGCCCTGCACGCTATTGAACGCTGCTGTGAATGGCTCTGCACCTCTTTCTCTGATAACAGCAGCCATCCCTGGGGCCTTACAATAGCATAGTGGGAATCACCTTCCATTTATGTCAGACACTAAATTTAGGATGGAGGGATCCAGGAGGAAATGGTGGAGTTTCCTGAGGGCCAGTATGCCTATTTCTTAGAAAACAACAAATCTTTAAAACCCACAAAGCCTTTACATTTCCACTTGGAAGAAAGTGACCAGGTCAGGAATCGTAAAATCCATCAATGGAAACTGATGAACTGTAGGTGTGGTTGATGTTAGAGAAGCCTGGGTTTTGTTTCTGCGTTTGTTCTGACATGCTGGATTGTCTTAGAGAGTCAGCTCAATGAACCTGGAGCCTTATCAAACAGATACACACACACATCCAGATACACCTAGCACACACCCAGACACACACAGATAAACACACACACACACAACGACAAGGTTAGAGCTTCCTCATCATGGAGAAATACTAGGGACATAGAAATTGTCCCATGTCACCTCCATTGTGGAACCAGAATAAAGAAGGCAGCCGACTGTCAGAGTGGTATTGAAAACATCCGGGTACCACTTCTCTGAAAGCAAGCCACATTACACTTTATTAGCTCCAAAGTTTCTCTGTGTTTTCTACTCCTGTTGTGTAGTTCGGATCTGATGTGGCCTAGTCTTCGAAGCTGGGGATGAAACCCAGAGCCTGAAACACATCCTAGGTTGGGACCTTATCAATGAGTGACGTCCCCAATCTACACCCCCACCCGCACCCCCAGCTTTAAAAGCTATGTGTTATATATCATTCAGAAAGTAAGTATTCCGACCCTCATCCTCCCGGCCTGTGAACGCTGGAAAGGCATCTAAGTTTAAGAGAGCAGAGAGGAGACAGAGAGTAGCTACATTTCAAGCTATGTATTTGCTGGGATGCGCAATCTGTGCCAGTGGGCTGCCTCTTTCCTGGAATTATATCTGATTGATCCTCTTTAAATAAATCTGGCGAGCTAACAAATAGCTCTCCCTTGCCAACATTTTCTCAATATGGTCTCCAGACTCTTTATGGTGTAAAAAAAAAAAATTACCAAATAAAATTCATGAAAAGGCAACAAGAAACATATCTAACAAAATTTCTGTACAGAATTCAAACATTGTTCCTGTGCCAGGAACACACAGCTGTGGGCCTGACGTGGCAGAACCATCTGCTAGCAAAGCCCCACACTACAGATCCTTGAAGGAGGCCGAGTTGGGTAGGTGCAGCCTTTGTTGAAAAACGCAAAACCCATAGCTACGGAGCTTTGCTGGGTGGTGTTTTCTCCTACGCTGCCATCTGTCCACTTGGATGGAACCGTCACATGAGTGTATTATAAGCACAAGACAGAACAGGCAATGTGGGCAAAATACAATTGCTTGGCGCAAATGGGTGTTTGCATCTTCATGGGGGGCAGGAGACAAGCACACCTAGGGGACAGAAGGGAGCCCCCAGAACACGGACACTGCAAAAGCATTTGCTCAAACTGCGGCTATTTAAGTCATCCCATCCCAGAGCAGGTGCCCTAACACACTTAGGTCCTTTGTAAATATAAGTATAAATGCCATATTTTATATTAGTGAAATGATTGTATATTATTTTAATTCTCTATTATTGCCAAATCGTTGTCCAATTATTGCCAAATTACTAAAAAAAAAATCTTGGTAAGCACCCCTTTGTAGGGGCTGGAGAGATGACTCAATGGTTAAGAGCACCGACTGCTCTTCCAGACGACCCGGGTTCAATTCCTAGCACCCATGTGGCAGCTTACTATTGTCTGTAACTCCAGGTTCCAACACCCTCACATTGACATACATCCAGGCAAAACACCAATGCACATAAAATAAAAAATAACTACATTCTAAAATAAATTGAAATAAAAAAGTCCCCTCTGTAGGAAAAACGTTGGTCATATTTGCTATGTCAACATGGCCAGAGCGTAGGTCCCTGGGAGGATTCTGCCTGGAGGATTCTTATGTCAGTCACATGGAGAAGAAATTCATGGTATTTCAAAGAGTTCCCAGGACAGGAGTCGGATCCAGTGCCCTCAGAACAAGCATTTTCTCTGATATAGAACTCCACTTTCTGAGCCAGGGACGGCAGTGAAGCCGGTAGCCTGCTTCGCGGGGATCATGTAAATGTGTGCAGGAGATACAGTGCAGGAGATATTTCACGTAGCGGAAATCAACTACATGAAAATGTATTTATGAGATGGCTCAAAAATACATTTGTGACATAGTCACGTGTATGCCCAGATAAAAGTCTCTGCTGTAACGGAACAGGCAGAGAGTTGAATGTCAGAATCTCGTACTAAGTGATGGCAGTAAACAATGTTCTATTTATTACTGTTAAGTATAGTAATAAACTACTCATTAATTTTACTAGTCAAAATCGCATGTGCTTCTGATTCGGAGGTGACATTTTGACTATAGTCTGAGTCACAGAAAACACTGACTTACGGATTAATAAAGATAAAGCTGTCTCTACCATCCAAGCTCACATACCTTGAAATTCTCTGCATGGCCATTTTTTGCCCTCCTGGGTTGAGACCTCTATTAGCCGTACTGGAACATTCTGACATGATGAACCAGGCCTCTCTAGCTGAGCAGGAAATGAACATTCTGCATGAATATGGGAGGTGATGTGGTCCCAGCTTCCTGGACTCTGAGCTTTCCCTGTCAAAGAGAACACGTGTGCTTCTGCTCAAGATCCTGGAGGATGGCATAGTTTCCCTTCTGCACATTCTGCTTCTTCTCCATCTTCTCTCTTCATCCCTCTGATTGCTAACATGTTCATCTGGATGGTCTTTCTTCATCTGTGAGTTCTCCCAGCCCATGCATCTCTGGCTCTTCCTTCCTTTCTAACCCCATCAGTGTTACCCATCAGCAACAGATGCACTGGTCCCTCCTAGTTCTTTAAAAGTTACAGGGTTCTTAGTGAAACCCATGCCTGAGGTACTTTCTCTGTTGCTTTGCACCCTGCCCCATCCAAGGGACAATACTCAGACTAAATACAAGTGGAGATGAACCAGAGAACACAGACTGGGTCTCAACATGTCCTCAGGGAAACGACAAGGCCTGCGCTTGTGTGATATTTTGATTGTATCCTGACAATAAAGTTTATTTTGAATCAGAGAGCAGAGCTAGCCACTAGCTGACCAAAATTAACATAGAGGTTTTGGAGGACTGAGGAAGTAGGAAGATGGGCCTTAGGATCGCGACCCTTTTAGGGAAAGGAAGTTAAGAGGTAGGAAGTCACTGGTGACTGCTCCTCTGCTTCTCTAACCTCTCAGGTTCTTACCCCATATCTGACTCCCGATTTTTTTTTTTTTTTTTACTGATAAAGAATAATCAGATAAACGAATCATGCTCTTTTTTCCTAGGAAACCTGGCAGGTTGTAATTTTCACAGAACTTGCTCCCTTGTCGTCTATGAGCTGAATGCAGGAAGGACTGTTGAATTAAATGACCTTGCAGGTCTTCTGTACCTTTGAAATGTTTAGATTCCCACGGCAGTTGAGTTCGAGATACTCAAAATTTTCATGCGCAAATGTTGTCCTTGTGAGTTGATTGTGACTGCGAGATTCACTGGATGTGGAATGGGGCAGCGAGTGGAGCTTAGGAAGCATTGGTTGCTGACCTATGGGATTTACTTTTGTTGTGTTCTGGGTTTGTTAGAAGCCCCAGCGTCACAGAATAGCACAGTAATAATGATCTAAATGATTGCGCCTGATCCCAAGCAATGCCTCAGTCACAAAAACAAAACAAAGCCAAAAAAAACCTGGAAAATGGTTCCTAATGTTGCTGAAGGGGTGGGATTTCAGTGCTGCTCAACAGAAAACAGAAGGCACCTTAAAAAAAAAATGAAACTAGTTTTCCTTTGTCCTGTTACCAGAACATCAAATTTTGTCATGACAAGAACTAACTCAGTTATATATAGAATCATGAGGAAAGTATGTTAAATCTTAGCAAATTCTCTGTGTAGGAGTAGCCACTGTTAACTTATGAACAACCATCCAGATAACTGTTTGCTCATTGAAATATAAATACTGGTAATTTTATACAAGTAGATTAATTTTAAATGAACATTATTGTGATTATGACATGATTATCCTTCTGGGTCTATAAATACAGTACTCCATCATTCATTCTACGGAGGACATGGTGGCCCAGTAGACGCAGGCATCGCAGCCTACTAGTTAATGCATTTGCTATTAGGGGAAATCTACTTTTGGAAGCTGAGCAAACGTAGTACAGTGTTGCCTCAGTGGTGTGTGTATCCTGGCAGTCCTCAGACTTGACAGGTGCTGACCTTAGCCCAGGAGCCATTCACTGTGCAAAGCTGCCAGTTTCGTGATCTGGGACACCAGAGTCCACACATTAAAGGGCAAATTGAATCAACTAATGGAGACTACAAGATTACAGAGGCACTCAGTGCAATTGGGGAAATTGCCCCCTCTTATTTCATGTAGCAGGTAAAGGACCAAGCAACTATGTAAAAGGGATGCCCAACTCAGCGACACAAATGACAGGCACATGTGCTCAGCATTTCCTAATAAGAACGGAACTCAGGGTCGCATGTTGCAAGATACTGTCTAACCCATTGTGGACTAATTAGAGTTCTCTAGAGGAACCAAATTGATAGACTGAATAGGTATTAAAAGGGGGCTTCTCTGCTTTGCTGGGCAGTTCAATCATGGTTGTCTCTTACTAATGAAACTGAGAACTGGGGTAGTTGTTCAGTCCATGAGGTTGGATGGCTCAGCAGTCCCAATCTGGTGCTGAGTCATTCCGCCTGAAAGTTTCCTGGAAAACTATTGGTCTTCAGTCCTGGAGAAGCAGGTGGATGAAGGTTGAAGATGCTGGGCTCCAGTGTCAGCAAAGGACAGCAGGGACAGGAGCAGCAAGACGTGAATCTGACAGATGGACTCACCAGAAAGAGATTCATTAACGTGAGCAAACGAACAGTGAAATCTTTCCTCTTGAACCTCATTACATCCTGGCTGCCCGGCAGAAGGTTCCGCCTATATTTAAGGCCTACCTCAATTAACCCCAGCAAGAAAATCCCTCACAGGCAAGGCCTAATCTAGATGATCTCCCCCAAGTGTGCTGAGAGGCTTGCTTTATCAGAGGTTTTATATCCTGTCAAGTTAAAATTCGATATTAACCACCCCATCCATGTCTCACCCAAATAAGAGGCAGCTGTGTCAGCATTCACAGGAACCTCATAGCATCCTTCATCTGGTACACAGAGTCAGGCCAGTCTCAGGACTGGAGGGTTTCTCATCTTTAAGTAATCAGTGCTCCATATGTAGCAGAGGAAACTCTCAGTTTTATAGATGAAGAGCCTGTGATATATAGCTACATGTAAATTAAATGTAAGGCTAGAGGAATAAATGTGGATGAGGTCCAACTGAGTTTCTTTGTGGTCAGACACGGAAGAATGAGTAAGAATCAAGAAGATGACAACAGTCTACTTGCTTCCAGGAATTCCTGATGGAGTACAAAGTTTGTGAACCCCCCAGTAGGAATGCGACTCTATTCAATGCTTCCCTTTGAACTCTGGTTCTGCTAGACATCAATTAGTACTTTGATATGGAGGAAACCTTCTTTGGTGTCACATCTTCTAGTGCCTTATACTGGAGAGATGTCCCTCAAACTGTTAGAACCTCCGTGTGCAGACAGACATAACAAAACTGTGGCTCCGTCTCACAAGCCTATTACAAATGTCACTCCAAAACCCTGAATAGATGGTAAATATACGTTCCCATCTTATAAATGCCAAGAGGGGTGTCCATATTTCCTAGATAAGGCATGTAGAAGATACAGCATCCACCTACGTTTTAAGGCATTCATACGTGTCTAGAGTATTTACATATTTCACAGTAGGTACACAGGTTCATGGTATTATGTGGTACTTATGGCATTGGGAAAGGTTCTAGGGAAAAGAGAAAAATGTAACTTTCATACTCATGGACTTCATGACTTTAGTTGGAGTTTAGTGGGAAGGAAGAGGGGAGAGTGGCGGGAGACAGAGGTTATACACAGTATGACTTTCAAAACAGACCCAGGTGTCAGAGATTCCTTTAAACAGGCTCATCTGAGCAGAGAACATTCTAGATCCCCTTGAACTGCTCCACATAGTCCCTGGCCTAGAAGATGCTACATAAACTGACCAAGAAACTCTGAATCTTAGCACCGGAGAAGCACCTTTGACCTCAGGACAGACCATTCAAGAAGAAAGATACTGAGAAGACTGAGTGGCGGAAATAACTCCAGCCTGCACGCAGATAATGTCAGCTCGGATGTGCCCCTAAATAGTCTCTTGGAGTTGAGAAGAATCTGTCCATTTGTTTATTCCACTTTGAGCATACCCTGGCATCCTGGTGCCAGAAATATCTTCTCCTTCCGGTGCCGTCCCTGCCTTGTCTGCAGGTGCCTTCAGCCACCAAATGAAGCCCTCCACAGCATGCGTGCAATGGGCTATGTTGAATGTGTTTGGCAAAGGCTGCTGCCTGGCCTGTTTAGCACACGCATTTGGGAGCCTTCCAAACAGATGCATACACATCTTCACTTTCTTGGCAGGAGGGCTGAGAATTTAAGGATTCTTGTGGGGGAATTTATGCTGTTCTGAAAACTTAACCCATCGCGCACACAACATAAAAGAGCGTCTATTAAAGACACGACCTTCTGCCTCCCTCTCTCTCTGTTGTCTGGCCTCCCATGTCTTTGATGCCTTTTATGAAAGCGTTAGCCACTTTTCTTTACGGACGGGTGGTTTTCGCTGTCCTGGGCTCCCTAGGGTCTATTTTATTTCCAACAATGATTTCCATCTCATCCGAATCTATTGTTGTGACCAGAGACGTGCTTCTTTATTCAGAGAGTGCTATCAGTAGGGATGGAGGAAAAAGTGTCTGGAAGCCATTTGGGGGCAATTTAGCAAAATGGGGATAGATAAATGAGAATAACCTATGATTTTATTACCTTGAGCTACATGCTAACAAGGACAAACGAGGAACTCCCCACAACAGCCAGAGAGCAGTCAGGTGATCAGAAGCCAGATTGGAAAACTCTAAACAATAACTCCTATTCCTCGGAGTCACTCAGTTCCCCACATGATCCGAGAGAACAAAGAAAGGCTCGCATAGACGGAAGATCTTATCATTTCATATCTGCCTGTATTTGTCTGGGCTAAATACAGCCAAGAGCTTTTTAATATTCTTCCCGAAGGATACTTGGAAACCTCACCAAATAGGAATTACTCCGTACAAAGCAGAGATACAGGGCTCTGCAAACAGTGTTGTCTTCGGCTGCACGAGGTGGCTGGTAAAAACAAACACGTGGAGCAAATGAACCGGCTGTGGAAGAATAAGGAAGTCACTCAGCCTCCTTTGTATGACATTGCAAGTGATTTCAATACCGGCTGGGCTGGCCAGACCCTCCTTTGATAAGTACACCTGTAGAGGGAAGGTGGCCCACCCCCTCCATCTGCCCAGGTCGTCCAGGTTTTGTTTTGAATTTGTGTCCTTTGGCTGTGCTTTTACAGGTTTACCAATCCCTCCCTTCCTTTCCTCTCTCACCTCCATAACCTGATCATCCCTGACGTGGATTCCTTCCCAATCTCTCTGCACCCTCCTAGCCTTGGGTACAGGCACAGGCACAAGCGGTGGAGACAGGCGTCTGCACTGACTCACCCAGCCTATTCTTCAGCTCCGCAGAGTGCCTTAAAGATTCTCCAGCGAGGTCTGACAGAATCCTTACTAGTTGGGAGGTTTTTTTTTTTTTTCCTACTTTAGGGGAACTACTCCCCTGGGAGATCACAAAGACACCGAAGCCCCCTGCATCTGCTTCTCTCCTAGCACCCAGCACTGGGGGATTGATGATCAGCTCAGACCAGGGGGGCGCCCCATGGAGGATTTCTTGAAAGGCCTTGTAAAACAAAGGCAATGTCTCCAAGCAGTTTATCTGCATTAGCAGCCCTTGATTCTAGATGGGCTAGAGCACCAACAACTACCTCCCCCAGAAGAATACCAGAGGCTGAGAACACACTTCCAACTGCGAAGCAATTAGAGTGCTGTTGAATGGCTGATTGCTTGCGTGTGGTCCCTTTAGTTCCCTGGTGGAGCATGCCTAGAGCGCTGCAATTGGATAAAATGGATTGGAATGAGCGCTGCTGTATAGAACTGCCAGCTGTTCTACTGTTAATAAAGACACTCTTTGGCTATTAATACATCCCATTCTTCCACGTTGCGCCCATTCAAACAAAATATCTTTGTTTTCGGAGGGGGTGTGACTGCACCTGTTCTTGATTGGAGAATCTGTGGCCTGTGGAGGACCCCTTGTTACCACTCCATAGCAATTGTGGCTTCCAGGCAGCGTCTGCTTCTGAAGGAAATGGGGACATCAGAAAGTGGGACGAAAATATAAAGGGGTAGGGTGGGAATGAAGCTGTGGATGCAATGAAGCTATCGTTTCTTCAAGTGGTGTTTTGTGTAATCACATGCTGGCTTAGTGGGCAAGCTTATAATTTAACCTTGCTTGGCACTTACTCGTAAACAAGTTCGGTGTGACTATTGATCCCGTCTCTTCTTCAGGGGGTTATTTAAATATTCCTGGGTGCCTGGGTGCGAAGGCTTATGAACAAGGTGTCAGGAGCGGGTGACAAAGGCAACCTCAAGCTGAGTCACTAGCGAAAAAGCCACTCACCAAATAAGTAAAGCACTTATTACCTCAGACCAACAGACAGACACAAAGCTAGGCTCATTGGTGGGGTATTGCCGAGGAATAGGCGATAATCGGGAGACATAAAATCCATTCCGGACATAAAATAAGCCCACTTGAACCAAGCCCTTTATGTTCTCATTGCTGTGTGGACAGAACACGCATGAAGCTGAATAGGGTCTGTGCTATAGTTAGAGGTTGAGCCACGGGTTGACACCATTGGCTGGAGCACATTTTCCTGGCTTAGGAAGATGCAGCCCAGTTGCTGAGGACACCATCCTGACTGCAGCCACCACGCAAGGACAAAGGGGAACAGAAAGTAGGCTTTTGCAGCAGTTACCAGCAACCCATGGCAGGCAGATGCTCCTGGGAGTATTCCTTTGCTAAAGCTTCCATAATAAAGTAGTTTAAATTAGTTATTTCTGTCTGCTCTAAAGGTGTCACTCTTCAAGGTCAAGCAAGGGGCAGGTAGGGTAGGCTTCATTTTGAGGCTTCTTTTCTGTCTTGGAGGCAGTTGCTTCTAACTATGTACTCACACGACATTTCATCCATCATTGTAGATATGTATTTTAATTAGTCATCATTGATCTTGAGGTGGTGGGTTCAGTTGGTACTTACCTAACATACCTGAAGACCCGGGCTTATCCCAGCACTGCATAAACCAGGTCCCATAATCCATGCCTGTCACACCAACACTTGGGAGGTAAGAGCAGGAAAATCACAAGTTCAAGGTCATCCTCAGCCACTGTGTAGTGAGTTGTCAGCCTGGGTTACTTAAGATCCCCTTATTCTCTCTCTCTTCTTTTTTGTCTCCCCTCTTAATGCACACACACACACACGCACACACATTCGAACCAAAACCAAGGGCTTCATGTGTCTATATGAGATGGCATGCCCCCTTCTTTGAGGAAATATAAATAATAAATGCTTTTCTTACTAAAAACCAAATTCCCACAGGTACGTTTTGTCCAGTGGCACACGAATCACTGTAACCAAGCCTAGAGTCAGATACTATAGCTCTGAAGGCTTGCCTACAGGTGCCTAGGATCAGAAGTAGGGGAAGAGCAATGTGACTTCTCAAGACATGGCTGCATCAGGGAACCAGAACACAAGGTGAAGCTCAGCTGGGTCTCTCTGGAGAGTCCTGGGCAACCATGGTAGTAGGGTGGAGCTGAACACTGCCATACAAGAAACTGCATGAGCCAACCTGTGGGGCCTAGAATATCTTGGCCACACTGCTGCCGTAACATGTTTAGTAAATGCCAGCTAAAAAGTAGGTCTGAGTTTTAGTTTACTGACAGGCAGCACCAGGTTCCAAAAAAAGCCATGAGCTGACACTTTCCAGTGAGAGCCAGCATCTAAAGAGAAGTACTTGGTTAGGGGGTGGTGGCGCATGCCTTTAATCCCAGCACTTGGGAGGCAGAGGCAGGCGGATCTCTGTGAGTTCTAGACCAGCCTGGTCTACAAGAGCTAGTTCCAGGACAGGCTCCAAAAAAAACACAGAGAAACCCTGTCTCAAAACAAACAAACAAAAGAGAGAGAGAGAGAGAGAGAGAGAGAGAGAGAGAGAGAGAGAGAGAGAGAGAAGTACGTGGCACTCCAATATTAGATAAGATTAGACACGGTCACCAGATGCTCCTGAGCCCAGCAACACCTATTTTCTTTTTGCCAAGATACCCCTAGAAAATACCAGCCAATCAGGGTCCTGAAGCCTGGAAATTTCCTCACCCCAAACTCTGCTATGATAAAACACCCCCAACTCAGCTGATCTTCTATCACTACATCAGAAACACAGAGGGTCCAAGCTTGAGCCTGAAATAAAAGCTCTTTGTTTTTACATATGGGAATTTGGTCTCTGTGGTAGTCTTTTGGGGGTCCCTGCGATCTGGCCATAGCACTACCTAGTATCCTGGCATTTGCAGAGGTCTCCAGCAGCATCTCCAGGTACCTCACACCAGAGGTTCAGAAGCCTGCATTGTTCCTGCCATGAACCTTAGAAATGCCCAGTGATTGGGAATAATCATTGCTTCCCCGACCCCATCTCTTTCTTGGGTCTTCTACTCAGAGAGCTGATCAGAGAAGAACTGGGTAGTATATGGAAGGGATGAGGCAAAGTCATACCACTTTCTCTGTTCTTTGAAATTCCTATAAACTATCCCAGAACTGTACAGATTGGGGAGTTAAGGCTGGATCCAAGTTGGAGCTTGGAGACTGTTATTCTTTTTCATAAGTGTGGGAGGAAGGCCTGTCCCATGAGGGGCGGTAGTCACATGAGGGGTGATGACTTGAGGCCTTGAGGGGTCCTCTGAAGCCTTGGTGGGTCATCTTGGTGGGCATAGAGAGTTTAGGTATAGAGTTTATTTAGTTTATAGAGTTTATTTAGTGGGTTATGGAGGGAAAAAGAAAGGGGGAAGGGGAGAATTGGAGAAGGAGAGAGAGAGAGAGAGAGAGAGAGAGAGAGAGAGAGAGAGAGAGAGAGAGAGGCCAGGGGGGGGAGCAGAAAGCAGAAGTTACCTCTTCAGGACAGAGACAGAGAGAAAGCTCAGGCTGCCTCAGTGGGGAGAGATTAGGAGTAGGTAAGGGCTTATCTCTTAAAGGAACAAAGTACCCAGGTGACAGACCAGGCCAGCAGATCATAACAGACGCCAGTTACAATTGCAATCATCAGACTACAATTCAGCAGTCAAAATCATGAGAAAGTTGTTCAGCTTTCCCAACAGAAATCAGAAAGGGGCTTCGGAAAAGTTAAAAGGCAATAGTATCCAGAAAGATGTTGTAACCTAAGGTCATTTTCTAGTTTCCTTACTTTTGTATGCAGTCAATTTCTGTTAGGGAATATTATTGTAAGCTGTGTGACTTTTGTTGATGCTGCATTTGTTTAACTCTATGAAGCTGTGATTCTTTGTCTGTCTAAAACACCTGATGGTCTAATAAAGAGCTGAATGGCCAATAGCGAGGCAGGAGCAAGGATAGGTGGGGCTGGCAGGCAAAGTGAATAAATAGAAGAAGAAAGGAGGAAGAAGAGAAGCAATGAGGGAACAAGGGGAGGAAGACATTAGAGACCAGCCACCCAGCCACCCAGCTGTCCAGCCAGGCACTAAGAGTAAAAGTAAGAAAAGAAGAAAGGCCTAGAGGTAATAGGTAGTCAGGATAATTTAAGTTAAGGAAAGATGGCAGCATCAATGAACTATCCTGAGATAGACTCTGAGATTCTGTGACACTCTGTGTCTCTGGCTTATTCTATATTTGGTTAAAATAAAGCTAGTTTGACATGTACAGAAGCAAAGAGATTGGTGATGGTCTGTATAGAGATGTTAGAGACAGAGCTTATGCATCCAGGGCTACTTCACCCATCTAGATCACCCCGAATTTCTTTACTGTTTAATTTTACTTTATTTTGAAAGAAAGTTATAAGGTGCTACTCAATATCAAGGATTAGCCTTGGCACCACCATGCTTGGCTCTGTTCCTATCTAGAGCACACATAAACAGGGCTGTAGTTGTATGAAATTTCATAAGAGAGCACAACAGGCTGGCAAAATGAAAAAAATATTGAAAGTGTGAGGAACGTAGTATCAGAAGATCCAAGGTCAAATCTATTCTCCCAATTATTATACAAATTTGATCATACCACGTATCTTTCTCTCTATGAAATACCTTATCTATAAAATAGAGATATTAACTACCACAGTGGGTTATTGGAAAGACTAATAGGCTATGATAAATACTTTATAAGGATTAACTTCTTTACTCCTTGAGTTTCCGTTAAGGAAATCTCTTTGGATCAACTGTGAACATCCAGTTCCATTATTAGCTGTAGATACAGCAACTGACCAGATCCTAAAGCTCCCCCACCCTGATACTTGACCCAATATTTGGCAGTTCCCAAGACAAACTCCGAAGTCTACTATGCTCTCCTTTGTGGGGCCTTACTTTCCTACAACAATGTTTGTTCTATTTCTATATAGCCATTGCCTCTAATGGTCCAGATGCATGGGAGCCAGGGAAGCAGAGATGAGAAGGAGGGAGAGATGGGCATTTAGATGAATGATTCACGAGAAAATACATTGTCACTACAGGTGGCTATCATGGAATTTTTGCATATGAATCCCTGTTGGCAAAATAGACTAAAGCAATCTTGCCTTTGTCCTTTTTCTCTCGCCAAATCTCAGTTGTTATTGTGTAATACAATATGTGCATCTGGAAGAAGCAGGAAACGTTAGAGGCTCAGTTGCTATCTTAGTACTTAGCCTCAAAATGTTCTCGCACCCCTTTCAGGAATTCCCATGATTCCCAGTTTGAACTCTGTCAGTTCTATGAACAAGTCTTTAACTTCTCTGTTGATGAGTGGGCTAGCCAGATAATCCTAACATGGACATCCAGTTACTTCTAATACTTTGATGGGCCTAAAGGAACATACAGTTATTCATTTCAACTCTCTACTTGCTCCGTTTCTCAAACTTTATAAATTCACTTAATAAAGGCCCAACTCAGTTACTTTTTAGCTGAGTTAAATAACTTTCCGAGTATCTTTCTAAATTTTCACCATATGATAAATAGACTTATTGTTGAATTTATTTTCTCATTATTGGTTTCTAAGACTATGGTATCATCTGATGACAATGGATAATTCTGGGTCTAACTTCAAGGACGTGAAAATACAGTGTGACCAACAATGTGACATTTAGTTCTAATTTTCTCTAAGGGATAGAGATGCTGACCATGTCCATCTGACACATTGTGTCAACATGGGGTGACACATAAGATACATATAATGAATTACTAATAAACTAGTTAAAGAAACAAAACGAAAGCCATTCATTCGGAGGCAAGAAATACTCAAGACAAACTCACCTGGAAAGGACGGGTGGCAAAATGGCACCAAACTAGCAGTTTCTCAAGCTTTCAAGTGTTTTCTTGTTGAGAAAGTTTAAAGGGAACGGCTTTGCTGTCAACAAATACACACAGAGTGATGTTGAGTTGTCTTGCAATGAAAGCAAATAAATAGCACTAGTTTACTTATCGCCTGTATCTGACTCCCTTTTCCTTTCTATGTGCTTAAAAAACCCAGAATTTATAAAATATTCCATTAAACCCACCATTCTCTTGCACAAGGCATCCTTGGATCTTATAACAGCAGCATTATGTCATGCATTGTGAGGACACAGGAAATAAAAGGACAGTATAATCTTAAACATATTCAAATGCCATATTTTAAAATATTACTATTCCAAGGGAACGATGACATCATCTTCATTAGGGTGCTAATAATATAAGCTGCGTTCTTCATCATTACTTCAAGAATACTGCCTTGCTGAAGGCTAAGGCGGAGACCCATGACTGGTCAAAGTGCTGAGCATAAATAGCTGTTGAGGCTCAATCATCAATGGGACATCTCTGTTTTCTCCTCCAAGACTCAGGGAGCCTTGCCACGAGGAGGCAGAAAGAGTGAAAGACCCAGAGGACATAGGGACTTGTGAGAGATGCTATTCCAAGCAGGGCATGACCTTCACATTCCTGAACTCGACAGCTGTGCTTACCTGCCTAAGGCCTGCTGGCAACAGGGTCCTTCAGCATACCAGCATGGATAGGAGGAACACAAGAGGTTTCATCCTTCCTGCCTTGAGGAGCGATTGACAGTTAATGGGTGCTGGGCGATGGGGTGGGGGGGTCTTCTCCAGTAGTGTAGGCACTGTTATCTGCCATTGCTCCAATGAATAGCCACCCATCCGTGCTCATGCAAGGAACTCTAAGCTAAGAAAGTAACAAAACAACCAAAAAGGCAGGAAAATAAGAGGGGAAATTGGAAAAAAATGGGTTCATGGGAATGGGAGTGAGAAAGGGTAATGGGGGTGAAAATAACCAATTTCATTTCATATACTCACATGACATTGTCAAAGAGTAATTAATAATAAAAAAGAATACTACCTTATACTTGATAATTCTTCAATAAACATTTATTTTGTGGTAATACTTCTTCTACTGGAAAGCCAACTATCTTTATTCTCAAAAAGAAACACTAGTTGTCCTAGCTGAGTAAGCACAGATGAGGGACTAATTCTCAATGCAGGTCAGTGGAGATATTAGAAAGGGCATTTAGATTAAAGGAAACCATCAGCTAAAATTTGGGAGGAAATACAATAAATTTATTTCTCATCTTAGTAACCATGAAACAGTATAATAGTGTTCTTCAGCGCACGGTGATGTGATCAGCTGTAGACACATACTCAAAACCTTTATCCATCCCTTAGTCAACTTGATCTCTCTCCTCTCACTGTGCTCCATCCTGTCCATCCAAAACATAGGACCTACATTATAGCTATGGCAACTGAAGGCAATGGAACAGCCTGCAGTTCTACACAGGCCACACTGAGTACTGCTGTCAGGGGGGTGCTAAGCCATGGGAAGGAAGAACACGGCACATGAAAGGACTCCTGCTCCAAAGCAGGTAAGAGTTCTAAGAACAGAACCAGACTGCCTAAATCTTGTTTGGCTTTGATGCTTGCTAGGTACAAGGTCTTGCACAAATCGTCCAACTCCTCCGGTAACATTTTCCTATTTTCAGACTTTTTTTTTTTCATATGGAATCTACGAGAACATTAAATTTCAACGTCTGAGCACCTAGCTCTCGTGTGAGCATTTTGCATACTCCTCAAAAATTTGAAATGTCCCTTGAATGTTTAATAAATTAAAAGCAATAGCACATGCTAATGCTAAGTGAGAGACAGAAATAACCTCTGAGTAAGCACAGATGAGGAACTAATTCGGCTTGCCACCCATTCCTCTTTCTCTGAGAACCATGCGGGGCTGTACTCCAGCACGACGAGTATCCCGAGAGAAAGGAAACACGGACACAGAGGAAGACGTGCACAGAGGGAAGAATATCTGAGAGACTCAGGAAGAGCACGCTGCATGAAGACAACGGCCTGGACAATGGCCACAGACCCAAGAACCAAAGAAACAAGGGAGGAACTTGTTCTCGGAGACTCAGTTTGTCTCACTTTGTTATGCCAAATTTAGGTCACTAATATGCCACCTGACTTGTCCTTTAATTAATATACTACCTGCCTTGTCTTTCTCTTGCTGTGACACATCATTTCATGTGACATCAGCTTGCTCCTGTCACTGCACTGATACACAGCAAACTACCACTTGTTTTTCTCTGATCCTCCAAGTATTAGTGACAAACAGACAGCTCTGGGAAAGGATTCTCAAGCTCATAGTCTCCAGGCAGGGGTCTTTCACAAGACTAGTCCTGCCAGATTGCAGCCTCTCAGTCCCAGCAAGCCCCTCTTTACCTTGTGAAGAGCCTGATTCCCAGTCAGTTCCCATCCTGAGGTCGTTGGGCTTAGGACTCCAAGACTATAACCAGCAGTCTTGTTAAAGGCTGTGGTTCTCAGATAATTGAGGAATGTGTGGAAAGCAGGCAGGGGTACCTGCAAGACTGGATGAGAATGCAATGCTGGGCACTCCTTCAATTTTGCAGAAAATAAAGGAAAATAGATGGGAGAGTTCAATCAGATCATATTCTTAGAAAACACTCTGGGGGACTGTTGAGGGGGAAATTGACTGCACAGAACGTGGAAGGAAGGACATCATGTGTGAGTCTCAGCCTAGTTACCTGTGATATCCATCTTGATACAAGGTACATGTCTGGGACAGGAAAGGAAAAGTATAGATGAGATTTGGGGAGCAAAGTAGACTGAGAACTGGTGCTTAGGTCTCCATCTTCTCCAGAGAGGCCAGGTTCACAAGCCTTTCTTCTTTCATATATATTATATGTGTTTATGCATATCACATATATTGCATATATACATTTGTATATATGCACATATATGTGTGTGTAATATATTTCATATATAATATATATTATATGCACATGATTCTCTTATTTTTTTTTCTGACAGGTTGGCTAAACTTGTTATGTAGCCAAAGATGACCTAAGCTTCTGATCCTCCTACCTCCACCTCCTGAGTGCTGGGATACCAGGCACACACGCTACACCTGGTTATGAGATGTTGGGCTAGAACCCAAGGCTCCACGCCTGCTAAGGAAGAGTCAACCAACTGAGCAGCGTTTCTAGCTCAGATGTGTTTCTAAAAGAAACAAAAACTCCCCACATTTAAAGCACGCATGCAACACTCGAGTGTATTTAGGAGTAAGAATTCAATATTTACCTGAAACTGAAATCTTACCAGGCATCCTATGAATCATTTGCTAAGTCTAGCAGCCTTAATTAGAATAATTGGCTGGGTTGGAAACAATAAAGAAAATTCCAAAGAATATAAGTAGAAAACATTTACCTTTCTAGCTAAATAAGAATTACAGTATTATTGTCGTGATGAACACCATGACCAAAAATAAAATAAAATAAAGCCAACTTGGGAAATAAAGGGGTTATTTTGCTTATACTTTTACATCACTGTTCATCACTGAAGGAAGTCAGGACAGGAACTCATACAGGGCGGGAACACAGAGGCAGGAACTGATGCAGAGGTCACAGAGGACTGATGCTCAATGGCTGGTTTATCACAGCCTGCTCAGCCTGCTTTCTTAAATCCCAGGACCACCAGCCCAGGGTGCCTCACCTACAAAGGGCTGGACCCTCCCATAAATCACTAACTAAGAGAATGCCCTACAGGCTTGTCTGCTTACAGCCTTGATCTTCTGCAGGCATTTTCTCAATTAAAGTTACTAGATCTTCGATACATAAACATAAAACAAGCCAGCCCAGGGAGGAAGACGGCAAATCAGGGGACCTGCCCTGTACAATAAAATTCTATCTTCAAAAACCCAAAGCACTCAAAACACATTATCTAGTGAGGATTCACTGGGGGCAATGACTGAAGAATTGGGTAGTTGAAAAGAAAAGTAGAAACTAGGTTTCTATCCCAACTCCAACTCCCAGGTTCTAGAAGGGTCCAGAACTGCAGTCCTAATTTGACTCGAAGAGTCCTTGATGTTTGAAACTAAGAGCAGTAGGTATAAACCTGGAATGCTATAGGCAGTCAGCCCTGGCTGCGAGCCCACCATGTCAGTCCTGAAGTCTGTGGCATGTTCCTGGCAGAAAGGACTGTCCCCGCTCTATCCCAGTGCTGGTTGAGGAGTTAACACTGCCACCAAAGCTACATGATGAAGAGGGATATTCTGCCACATGGCTCCTTTACTATCCGGAGTCCAGTGCCCAGATTTTGTTCTTGCCCTTGGTCTGCCTCCAGCCTCCTATCCTAGGTGTGGCATTTTTCATTATTTCATGGCCACGCTCCACAGGTGAGGGAATCACCCTCCAGAGTCCCCTGCAGTGAGAGCACCCTGTTCCACTAGAGAGTCTGGACTTGCCTGCTGAGCCTGTCAGAAGTCGACTTTGGCACAGTGACTTCTACTCTGTTTCCCCAGGCGCATTTCTCAGATGCTCAGTTCCCCAATTTCACAGGACACATTTTCTACTTACCATTTAAGCCTCAAGTGTTCAAGCAGATCCTAATCCGGGAGCTTAAGGCATTTGATGTAATGTTTGTTTTGGATTCCAATGGAAACCTTGAGAAAGTCGACAGTAAACAAAACCTTTTCTGGCCCATTATCTACGTAACACATTCTTCCCTATACAACAGCGATTAAGAATGATCAGGGTTTTTATGCCTCAGCAGCAAGCACTCAAGCTCAAGAGAACCACGCAGGTAACCTGGATTTCTCTCCACTGGTGTTCCTACCCAGAAACAAGATAGGTTTTCATGGGGAGTAGCAACGTTCATTCCGTCACTCATCTTCCTTGCACAGGTTTCCTTGTTCCTTGTCTAGTATAGCCTCTTCCGATGACACTTTCTGAATAACTGCCTCTTTTGTTTTTGTTTTTGTTCTTGACTTTTTCTTTTTTTAATCAATATGGGAGTCCGAACCCCAAAGCCTCATTCCTGTAAGGCAAGGACTCTACCAATGAGCTACATTTCAGCCACACCATAGGCATTCAAATATTCCTTTCCATCCCAGGTGGAATTATATTTAGCTTTGGAGTGAATATGAACCCAGAACAAGTTCCAAACCAGAAGTCCTCAGGAAAATACAACTGAATTTCTTTTCAGTCTGTTTCCAGAGTCATTCCTGGCAATAATTTTCTGGTTGTGAAGCTATCACCAATCCAACAAAAGTTCCTTCCTTGCTCTCTCCCTAGCATATCAGATCCTTCTTCAAGGCAGATAACGAACATGATACAAATACTTCTACCCCAGTAGGCCAGGAGGGTCACAGGGTGTATTTTAATTGTTCACTCACTGTGTGAATCCATTAAAAAGAAGACTTTTCCAAGCTAAAATATAACAACATAAAGAAAATTTTCTAATAGCTAAGTTAAATATAGATTAAATTGTAATGGAAACTCCATGGCGTTTTGCCCTTGAGTTTGTTGTGTTTAAGTGGGCCATTGCTGTAATTAGGTGTCTTTAGGACCTCTTTCAAAACCAGAATAGAACTAAGGACCTTTGAGAACCATTCCCTCTTCTTCCACTTTCAAGCTTGCAATCTTATCACCAAGGTTTTTTTTTCTTTTCTTTTCCTTTTTATATCTCATCAGGATGGTCCCAAATTACCTGTGTTGTTAAATTATTCAGATGAGGTGAGAGGGGGTACTTCTAAACAGGCTTGATAAAACAGTTCTTTTAGCAAGTCACTAAGATAGGAGATCTCAGCAGGGTTGGGAATTGCTTAGATGAGACCAAAGTGGTGTCTCTTTCCTTCCCCTTTCACCTCCAGAGTTCTCTTGCTCTCCCTCCTTCCCTTCCCTAACTCTCTTTTTTTATTCTTCTTTTGTATCATTCAATATTAAAAAAATCCCCCAAATCACTACTTTTTGAAAGCAACATAGGTTTCTAGCAGTGTGCAAAACCCTTCACTTGCAAAATTGTAAAACCTTGACCTTGGAAATGTAGCCTGGGGAAGAAGAAAACCCATTCCAAGTTAGGGGTGATTCTAGCTAGAGACAGTGAGTGTTGAAGACAAATGCTTTCTAGAGAGTCGTGTGACATCAATACTGGAGGAACTGGAGAAAATAGAAGGCAGTGTGTGTTTCGAGAGATAAATACAAGAATGGGGTTGTCTAAAAGCACCTATTGTGATTTGGGGGACAATATTTGCTACCAAATTTTCATGCTAACAAACACTAAAACAAACAAATATCTATTTTGAAATGTGGATGTTGCTAGTGGATGATCTCAAAACCCACTGTCAACCCGAGCACAGAAGAATTCATACAGCTGTCCTAAAAGGCTTGCATACAATGAGACAGCCCTGGTAGAGAGAATATTGCATGAACTGAATCACAGTATTATCTAGGTAGCAGGGCACATAAAGAAGCTCAGAATTTCCACCCAGCAGTTCAGGACTTTCTCTCCATATATTACTAACTAATTTAACTCCACATATAACTACAGGAATTTGCCTGAAGCTCAGTATCCATAATTACCAACTGTTGGCTATAGTACTTTAACAGCCTCAGTTTGGATTGTTGGACTGGACCTATAATCTGGGTTTGGGAAACCCAGCCACTAGATTATTGCAATCTTCTGAGGATTTGAACTTCCTGAAAACTATCAGGAAAAGATGGTCATTTCTCTCATTTCCTTTGTAAAAAGAAAACCCAAAATGTGGGAAGCCAGGTCTATACCTACCATTCTTCCCAAGTTTTGATATCCCAGTGAGAAGCAGCTATATGAGGTCAGCATGGGGTACGACAATTTATGATGGAAAAGGGAAACAAAGAAGGGACCAAGACTGACAGTCTTCTCCACCGTGAGAAAAATAAATGTTTTTTTAGAAGATTTACATCACAGTCTCCTAAGAAGGTTGAGGTTGGCATCTTAATGCCCATAAGATGGCACAGCCCTATTTTTTCTCATGACATTTTCCATAGGGTAGAACTTTCGAGTGCCCCTTTATCAATGGGTCACAAAGAGTCTATAGCCATGCAACACATGACATCACACATATTTTGTTGGACTTCTCACTTCTTTTTTTAAAATTTGGTGTAATTGTAAAAAGAAGGGAAGATGAAGCCAATAGGATGCTTCTAGCAGAGGGTGTGCATGAGAGGTGAATGAGAACTATCTGTCCTTAAACATTTTACCATGAGCCCCAAATTACTCTGGAAATACAACCTATATTAAAAAGTGATACAAATCTATATACACACTTCTCTTTCTGTCTCCTTCTAAATATTTTTGAAGCAATAGTTATGCCTCCAGCTGAGTTGTGGTTGAGGTCTGTAGACCTAGTGTTACATTGATGTTTCCTAAAGAAAAGCGAACAGGCTTTTGCTGACCTCACATAGGGTACCAATTGACTAAATTGAGTCTTTGAGCTTTCTTACTGGGGCCTGGCTGAGGGGTGGTAGTATGTTGATACTAGTTAGAATTAGAGATAATTTGAACAGCCAAATCATGAAATTGTCTGCTAAGCTAAAGTTGAAAACCAAGTACGTCAATGCTTTTGCCTAGCTGTTAGGCACTTTCTTTGACTTATTTGAAAAACACAGAGAATAACATAGTGATTTTTTATTTGGATCTAATTTGTGCTGATTCATAGAATGGGTAAGGCTCCCGTCAAACCTTTGGATGTCTTATAAGTATAAGGTATTAAGAAAGATAGAGTCTGAAGTCCATGATTCTTTTATTGTTGGGATCAGACTAAAATTTCATTAAGATCATTATAATGCCAAGACATAGAACATGATTTTCAAAACACTTTGGACAGTCGTTAGTTTTATTATAAACTAGACACAAATGAGAGTCATCTTGGGAAAGGGAAGCTCAGTTGAAGAGTTGCCACCGCTAGATTGGCCTGTGGCCATGTACGTGGGAAATTGTCCTGATTTATGATTGAAGAAGCCATAGTCCTCTCTGGTAACATCAGCTCCAACTAGGCAGGCCTGGGCTGTATAAGAAAGCAAGCAGAGCAAGTCAATGAGAACATATCTTTCGACCACGGTCTCTGCTTGAGGGTCCTGGAGCCTTGAGTTCCTGCCCTGAATTCCTACAGGGCTGTGGCTTGGGAGTTGGAAGCTGACATAAACTCTTTCTCTCCTCCCAAGCTGCTTTTGATCAGATATTTTATCACAGTATTAGAGAAATAAACTACTTTGAAGATCATAACAATAATCTTCCTGGACTGTGAGCTTCTGTTTCAGTGTCCTGAGCTGCACCTGCATGGGTTCCACTTTTGTGGCATGAGGTCACCACTCAAGTCAATCACTGGATCATCCCAACCTTGGGATGTTCTGCTCGGCCTACATTCCTACACCCAGTTTGTCATTCACTCTGCAGAGGCAGCAGATGGTCCAAGGTCTCTGAAGCTCTCAAAATTCAAACCGAATAATCCAAATGAAATAGGTGCCTTCACAGCCTTCATATGACAGAGTCCCAATTGTTAGGGAACAGCAACACACGACTTCAAGTTTCACTCTCTATTTCCTCTTGAGCTCACAGGCCTTCCTCACAAGTATTTCCAGGGATTTAGAGTCAGAATAGGAGTTCAAGACCTGGAAGGTTGGCATTTAGGGACAGATATGAGACCTGATTCTTTTAGGGTCTTGGAGTTGGATTTCTGCTTCCCCGCTTTGATCAGCACACCCAGAAAGCCAGGGTGCCATTTTCTCTAACCCAGAATTCCAGCACCTGCTGGAAACTCAGGAAGGTAAGCTGGCTTAGGATTCGGTCCTTGGAATGCTACTGTTCCCCCACTCACAAAATGAAGGGTTTGGACTGACCGCTAAAACCGACAGATGAAAGTTCTAAGATGCTGGATGTAGTTACGTGTTTTTCAAAATCCTATGAATGCAGAACTTCTGTTCCTGCTGTTGTGTGGGCAATACTCACGTCTAACCAGCGGGTAATGTCTCTGCCAGTTCCACAGCACTTTTCGGAGATTATGGATAGCATCTTCTCAGGCCAGCTGAATCTATTTTAAGCCTTGTTAGATACTGGGGGAGCCAACGTGCAATCAACCACTCAGCAAATGTTGAAGGAAATAGCAATCAAATGTGCACACAACTTCTTTGTGTCCAGGCAGAGAAACATTGTGTCTAGTCAGAGAAAATAGCAAATGTAACGATTCTAAATTTGACATAGAAAGTGCTGGAAGACCATAAAGAAGACTGGTGTTTGCAGGGAAGCATGATGGGAAGATAGGGCCCAGCGGGAGGCCAGCCTCAACCCACAGAGTCTAGAGAAGAGGGTTTTTCATTCAGAGCACAACCTTGAACAGCAGCTTCCTACGACACAAGATTGATGGATTGGAACCATCTGAATGAGCTGCCAAGGTGTATGGCTAGGCAGAGGCTGGAAGGATTAAAAGGTTTTAGCGGGAGAAGGGAATAGGAAGAATGGTCAGAATGCAAAAGATAAAAACCATTAGGAAAAAAGGCAAAGGTATTTGAAGTAAAGGAGGTGTCCGGAAAAAGGATGGAGTTTTCTTGGTACTTCCCAAAACTGCTGGGGCTGAGGTATACTACTGTTTAGCGTAGGATGCTACACATGAGAGAAGGAATTGGCAGGTCCTGGGAATGTTGCTGTTACAGTCCCAGCTATGCAGGGCCATAAGGCATGTGTATTTGATGCATGCTAGGCTTCTGTATGTCATTGGACCCGGCTTACGGCCGGAAGGCTAGCAGTCTTCTGTACTCCATTTTTCTTTTCAGTCTCTAACATAAGGCTATTGGATGCTCAAGACATATTTCTGGGTCTCCTTCCTTACTCACAATTTTCTATCTTTGCCAAATAAATCACCCAGATTTGTACCAGGCCAGGTAGCTCAAAAAAACTTTTTGTAGGCACTGATAATTACTGCGTAGCCTTCAGTGAAGTGAACTCTCTTATTCTGGCCTCTGAAATTAACAAGACAGCCAGTTTGTTAGGATGACTCGTCTTGCTTCAGTAGAATGTTATTGCTTTACCTGAAGTACCTGGCAACATCCCCAGGGAAGACAGTGTCACGGCACCTAATAACGCCTTGCATATAGAAAGTAGTTTCCCAAGGGCTTTCACATATACAATAAATGTTTCACCATAGCAACTCAAATTAGACAATGTAGATGTTATCATTTCCACTTTGGTTTTCTGGAAACTAAGGCCGAGAGGTTGTGCAACAAATATAGTAGGGTCATAATGAAAGACTTGCCACCCACATCTTTGTCATTGCTAAGTTTTGGTGGAAAGTAATTTGTGTGTGTGGGGGGGGGCATACACAGTAGGAAAGGAGCAATGGGCTTTTCTGTTCAACTTTTATATAAGCAATCTGCTTCTTTTACTAAACAAATCTTAACTGGATACTTAAAATGCTCCAGATACTTGTCTAGTCACTGGAGGGGTAACAAAAACCAAAAGTAACTGTCCCTTTGCTTACATTCTGGCGGGAGATTGACAGTGATCTATGAAACTGTGTTGACCGTCAGATGGTCCTCCACGCTGTAGGCAATAATAGAGCAGGGGAGGCAGCTGGAGCAGCAGGGAGGGGAGTAAGCAACCAGGGAAGTAGGGCATTGAGGGAAACCATTGCAGAGGTCACAGCATTTGCCCTGAGGTCACAGCATTTGCCCGAAAGTCTGAAAAAGGTGACACTGTAAACCAAGTCAGGAATAGAAATTTCCAGGCAGACAAAATGGCAATTCTCAAAGCCCCGAGAGGGCGGCCTGCCTGGCTTGTTGGAGACATGGCAAGGAGCTCTAGGTGGATAAGCCAGGAGGCTGAATCTACAGCTGGAGGTAGTAATTGCCCTGCTGGGGTGGGAAACTATTCAGGGAGAACTGTAAGCAGACTACCAAGACCATCTGCCTTAGCTTTTACAGAGCTTTTCTGGCTGTTAGGGGAAGGAGTGTTTACAGGAAGAGGTGGTAGCGATAGGCATACTGTGAGATGTAACTTATATACTGTCTTGATAACCCAGGCAAGAAAAGGCATGGGCCGAGTCCACAGTGGCAGTGGGGAAAGAGGTGGGAAGCGGTGGTGTTAAGGCTTATTGAGAGTAGGACCATAGGAAATGCAGGTTAGGAGACGCACACATATTTTCATTGAGTTCTCACTGTCTCACTAAGAGATAGCGTTGCTATGCTGGCACTGGCAGGGAGGATTCGTGCCCATGTTCTGTTTCCAGCCTTGCCTGTTCCTCAGATGTGGCTACCTCAACTCACCAAGCTCCATGAATAGCAAAACAGTCTCGGTTGACTCACTGGTTCTTCCTCAGTGACTGCCCCCCCCCCACCTCCTGTGATAGAATATCCGAGCGAGGCAAATCAAGCAGAGAGAGACATATTCTGACTCGTGTTTTAAGGGACAGTCACACAGGGAAAGCATGGCGCCCTTCATGTCAGCCCGTGACTGCCAGAGCAGAAACATGAGGCCACGTGCTCACATCTCACTCAGGAAGCGCAGGGCCCAGATGATACCCCTGAAATTCCAAGTCCCACTGACTCCCCCTAAAGGTTTCACAACACCCCAAACAGAGGCAGATGGGAATGGAGTCTTTGGGTATACACATCCATAAGGAATAGTTCACAATCACACCATAATTCTTACTATGGAAGCAGGTCAATTATTTTCATAGGGCCTCAATTTTCTATAATGGGTTCACAGAATAGACAAACTGGACCATTTAGTTTTAATAGTCTACATCCATTTATTTAACACAAAAGGGTGGTTTTTTTTTTCATTATCTTCAGTGAAGTGTAACTATAATATTTGAGAGAACATAGGCTCTCACCCAGAATTGGAAATGTTAGACTTCACAGGGTGTGACCAGCTGCTCCCAAATCTGTGGTCTCTCCCAGGAATATGGCTTTCCCACACATCCGTAGCCCACTCTCTGCACTGACATCAGTAATCTGCTGAAACAGACTCCACCATGTAGGAAGAAAGAAACTCAAGGATTTCTAAAGGTGGAGATCTTCTTCCTGCTACATGATGGTGCCAAGGAGGGCAGAGAAGTAAGGGGCCAACTCAAAACATCAAGAGCAAGGTTTGTAGCCCCACCCAGAACTTGGCCCCTGTGAGTTTTAGCTTGAGCTAAACTTCTTGAACCTTCTTTCTGTCTTAGTGGCATGGTGTATGGTATTTACCTCTGTGGCTGCTTTCCATGTGCAGGGAAGCTGCCAACCCTGGGTGATCCATTCAAGGTGCTGCATTCTCTCCACACCTGGGCTAGCCAGGCGTTTCCATCAATACAATAGGTGCCCGGGAAAGAATAAAAGGAGGGCTTGTTTATTTTGGTTCAAGGCCTCAGAGGCTCAATTCACAGTCCCTGACTCCCCTAATTCTAAACCTGTGAGAGGGAAGATGTCACCCCAGAAGGAATGCATGTCAGGGCCTATGAGGCTCATGGAGGGCAGGAAACAAAGACAAGGACTAGAGACCAGGTATATATTTCTATGCCTTGCTATTTCCTCCAACAGGGTCCACCTGTCCAAAGTTCCCATAACCTCCCAAAACACTATCAAGTCATGCCATCCATATGGGGACCAAATTAGAAATATTGCCCATACACTCAGATATTTGAATACTTGGTTGGTCAAAGCTGGCGCCCTTTGACCAGGTTCTGGAATCTTTAGGAGACAGAGCCTTGATGAAGAAAGTGTATCATTAGGGGTGGGCTTTGAGGCTTTATCTCTGTGGTAGTTTGAAAGGAAATGGCCCCCCAAAGGGAATGACACTATTAGGGGGTGTGGCTTTGTTGGAGTAGGTGTGGTCATGTTGGAGGAAGTGTGTTACTGTGCAGGTGGACTCTGAGGTCTCTTTTCTCAATCTTCCCTCAATGTGACTGTCAGTTGCCTGTCCTGTTTCCTGCAAAATGTAGCCCTCTCAGCTCCAGCACCACATCTGCCTGCATGCTGCCATGCTCCCCTTGGTGATTGTAATCATAAACTTCTGACACTGTAAGTATCCACCCTCAATTAGATGTTTTCTATATAAGAGTTGCCATGGTCATGGTGTCTCTTCACAGCGACAGTAGCCCCTAACTAAGACAATAGCCTTACCTCACTTCCTGCTCTCCTTTTCCACTTCCTGTGTGTATATGGAAATGTGACCAGCCTGCTTCCTGCTCCTGTCGCCATGTCTTCCCTGACTATTGCCATGATGGAACCCCCTCTGGAACCTTAAGCCAAAAGAAGCAAGGCGTTTTCTCCCTTAAGTTGTTTTGAGGCCTGACATTGTACCACAGCAACAATCAGGAAACATATGCAACACAAACAATGGATTACCACACTCACTGTGTTAGTCTTTATGGTCCAGACGTCTGTCAAAATCCCTCTCTCTGAACATGGCTGATTAGGGGCTGTATTAGTTACCTTTTTGTTTCTCTGATAAAATACCATGGCCAAAATCAACTAAGATTTTGGAAGAAAGTGGGGTTATTTTTTTGCTCACAGTTCCAGAACAGGTATCTGCAGTAGCCTGTAAGGCTGGAACAGCAAGCCTCTCAGCTTGACCACATCTTCAATGGTGAACAAAAAGCATAGTGAACTCAAAGACAAAATCCCTCCTCCCATCCCCAGTGATGTACTTCCTCCAGTAAGGAAGTTTCTATGACATTCCCTAATCACCAGCTGGGGACCAAGTGTCCAGATACCTGAGCCTATGGGGGAGCATATCTAATTAACCCAACAGAAAGCTCAAGCTTTCAATACATGGCTTTCTTTGCAAGGTGGGGTGGGTGCTTTTTGTCAAACCATAACAGCAACTTCCCTAAAGACAATCTGGGCAAAAGAAAACAGAAAAATCAACCAAAAAGACTCCAGGAAATGACAGTGACTCAGGATTGTCCCTTGCCATGTGACTATTCTATAGGACAGAGCCATGCAGAATTACTGGCTGCTTCTGCCTCCTGCTAGGGTCCCCACGGTACACCTTTTCTCAGCAGCCTCAGCTCTCACAGCTGCATCCTGGTCTCTTGCCCAGGCCTTATCTCCCTCCCCCAAGTTAGCAGTGTCCAACCTCAGCTGACCCTCTAGGGCACCTATTAGATGGCCTGCATATCAGATAGCTAACTTTATGATTCATAACAGTAGCAGCATCACATTTGTAAAGTAGCAACAAAATAATTTTATAGTCGGGAGTCACCACAACATGAGGAACTGTATTAAAGGGTCACAACGTTCGGAAGATTGAAAACCACTGCTCTTAGGTGAAGGTAGCTTTTCTCTTTTCTGATGGGTCAATCCATTCAGGAATGTCTGAGCAAAACCCAGCACTTCCCTTCTAGAATAAGCTTAGCCTTGAGGTCAGGTCATGCATTCTTCCTTCTTCCAATTTGGAACCTGGAAAGTAGAACAGTTAAAAATAATTTCATGCTTCAGTACAGTTCTGCATATCCCATCTGATAAATACAACCTGTTCTCTGTTCAGGAAGTCTCTTTTGTATAGGAAAACATTTGTTCTAAGGCAATAGTCAGCATGGTTACACCCTGGCTCCTCATGCACTCCCTTAGTCTTTGTAGTCTCTGAGTGTTAGCCTCATTTTCTCTCATCTAAGAAGACAACTTTCTCTCTTTCCTCCTCTCCTGTGATATTCTGAATTGGCTTGGACTTGTCCCACATGCCTCCTCCTGGAGTGTCGCAGGTTAAATTATGTCACCCGTGGAGACACTCTCCAGAGTTATTCTCTAACATAATCCGGGCCACTCTGTTTGCTTGCTTCCTTACTCGGTTGCTGGTGATGCTCATGTGTGTTTGTGCGGGAGGAAGCCGTTATTCCTAAAGTGAAAGCCTTCTCTAGCTCTAAGCTTATAGCGTCTACAAGCGTCGATAGCCTCTGCCAGGAGAAATCATAGTGGCTGCCTTTCTACTGGAAAATAAAGCCTGTGTCGAGGATAGAGTGGAGGCCAGGCCCAGGGTGTCACGAACCTGATCCAAGAGGACTCAATTACTGAGAAGGAGGCGGTGATAGACTGTGTGGGCTGAGGGGACTCTGAATCCTTTCCTTGTCCATCTTTCTCAGGAAACTAAGTTCGCATCTATCACCCTGCTCTGTTACATCCATTACAGGCGCTGCCAACAAGCACTCTGCGCAACGAGATTTGTTTTTAAAGATACTTAAAAAGACAATATTGTTCTCTGACGACGAAACCCAGTAAATCGACAAGGAGGGAATGTGATGGGTGTGTCCATGGGGCGTGGAAGTGACAGGAAAGAAAATGAATGCTAGTACTGGGGGTCTCCTGGAGACAACCAGGAGAGTGTTGTTTCAGGGTCCTTTGCCAAAGAGTGGTATGAACTTGCCGAAATCGTTCCGATGTGGCTCCTCCTTTCCTGAGAAGATTCAACATCCAGAAGGACGTCAGCCAGATGTGGGAAGCCCTTCAGCCTCTTCAAGGCCAGCCTCTGACAGGGAACTGGGATGGGAGAGTCCACCTGGCTGGGGGAAAACAAAGCAGCCCTTCTTCCTGCTGTAGCTTTATGGGTTGCCAGCTCAGAAAAGCCTCTCTTTGATCTGGAGCTTCGAAGGGATCAAACAAGCTTCTTTAATGGGCGGGAATGCAGCTCTGAAAATCCTACCTTTTGTCAGGAAAGCCTTTCGCCTGTTCCTCCTGGGACAGGTGCAATTGGAGAAGGAGTCTGCTTTCAAGGCCCCAAGCCAGATGTTCCCTCTGGCAGCAAGTAGGACAAAGGAGTGAAAGCTGAGACAGGGGCAGCAAGTGCCGAAGCCTTGTCTTCTTGCTGAGTTACTTCTTGCTGAGTTCTTGCCCAGAAGGCTGCTTTCACTGTTTTTTTTTTTTTTTTTTTTTTTTTTTTTTTTTTTTTCACAGACCAGCAGCTTTGGCGCTAACTGGGCTGATCCTGCCTTCCAGGATCAGCCTGTGCATTTTGTTTTGAACAAAGCTCACTGTTAAACATTGGGATTCAGATTTGCAGCCTTTGAGGAATGAGATGTGCTGACCAACACATTCCAGCCTAGACTCACAGAGGCCTTTGGAATGCAGGAACAGTCTTCAAGTGGCCCTCTGCATCCCTTAAGTTTTGCTGCTACTGATGATAGAAAGAGAAAGAGAAGAATCACATGTCTTTTGTTTGTTTGTTTGTTTGTCTGTTTGCTTGTTTGTTTGTTTCCAAGGGACCATTTCAATATGGATAAAAATCCGAATTGTCAAGCTTATCTGAAATAAGCAATTCAGTGTACAAACAGGTTTCCTGATAAGGTGAATACTGTTTCTTTAAAAGTTTCTTCTAGAAAGTAGTACTTTATGTGCCTTTAGGGTCTTAGTGATCAGACCTTCAAAAGACTGCACCATTCAAGCTGGCACTTGAGGTTTTCCTGGTGATTCCTTTGGAAATGGGTCTGCCAGGATGGGTTCTGCCCATCCTCAGTCTGTTACACAACTTGAAGAAACATGGTGTTGTTTTGAAAAAGAGGACACGGGGTTGGGATTGTAGTTCAATCAGTAGGGGACTTGTTAGCACACACCAGGTCCTGGGTTTGAGCTTCTGCACCTCATAAACTGGGCATGGTATGACATGCTTATAATCTGAGTGTTCCAGAGGCTGACGTGGCTGAGTATTTGAAGCCATTCTCTGCTGTATAGTGAGATGTAGGTCATCCTTGGCTGTAGTTGTGAAGTTGGGAGACCTTTCTAAAAAACTTTTAAAAAGGCAAAAGAGGACACAGGGTTGGATCAGTAGGTTGGAGGCTGAGGAGCTAGAAAGAGTTGGAGGTGGTAAATAAGGTCAAAACCCATCGTATGGAACTTGAAACTCACAAAGAATTAAGAGAAGGGACGTGCCAAATACATTCCATCCACATTCCCCTAAATAACTTTTCCAAGTGAAATATTTTGCAATGTAAGGACTAATATTCTAGAAAACTAACCCTTGGGGAATTCAAACTCACACTGAGATGGTTCTTCTCAGGGCACCTTATAGACCCCCACCTGCATGTTTTCCTCACAGTTTCTAGGGATACTGCCTTGAAGGTGATCCTTTTCGTGAGAAAAGTTTGAGAAAGTCTGTCTGTGTGTCTGTCCTCTCACACCCATGCAATATGCAAGCACATAACTGTTACCAAACCAACATGGACTATACCGGAGCAGCAAGGCCCCAGGTATACAGGTGTATAAACTAGGTATACAAACAAAACGTTTACTGAAATAAATCACAAAGAAATTTATTTTACAACAATCCTTTGTATGCATCTAATCTCACCGTTTAGTAAAGAAGCAAGGCTAATTTGCATACTAATTACACCGATGCACTGGTTTATTTTAGCATAAAAAGCTCCATCTTGGCTGAATCTTTGATGCTGCAGGATTTAGCACATCTTCAGAAGTTTTCGGTGTTGCTTGATATTTTGATTTTTATACTTGGTAGTGGTGAGAAAATGGCTTTGCGTAAATATGGTGCAAAACGGTGAAAGGGTCATTTCAAACATCATTGGAAATGTTGTCCCAATCCCCAAACCAAAACTCATTCAGCAATTTTTTTTTAATATGTGAAACTCAAGCCAGCAATTCAAATAGCATTTTTTTAAAAAAATCTAACTTCCTAATAGATAGACTCATGTGATAATTTCCTACTGAGAAAACATATGTAATTAAACCATTAAATATTATATGAGCATAAAACTTTATGTGTACAGTAAAAACGTCATAATTCACAACGTATATAAGAGTGTCATGTTTCCATCAGTTTTTGCTGTCGTTGTGTGGCATGTCAATATGCGTAAATAATACATGTTGTGTGTTCAGAATCAAGGGTGCCGTGACGACTCACTATGCACCACAAATGGGCACTGCCCGAGACACCTTGGAGTTTGAATTTCTCTTTGGTCATTGCATGTTCAGAAACCTTTAACTATAGCCAATTTAACTTTAACTACCCCCACATTCAGTCACATGACTCCATGCGGGACTGCACAGTTTAAGAAGCTAAAACCTACAAAGCCAGGTGTGGTAGCACACACTGGTTAGAGCTTCCTTCAAAGCCTGAGACAGCTGACAATATAAGTTTGAGGCCAGCCGGGGTACGTTGTGAGACTCTGTCTCAAAAAATAGGACAGTAAAACCCTGAGAAAGAGGCAAAGAATACAGGCAGAGACAGGCTGGGTGAAGCCAAACCATATATAGTAGATCTAACTGTCGCCTGAAGAGGCTGGGCCACATCACAAGCAAGATGTGGTACAGGGTGGTCCCTAGGCCCCAGGTCCTCAGTGAGGGCACCAGAGATTATGATCCTTGCTACACTGTATTTTCCTAATTACAATCCCCTCATCTGTAAAATGGGGAATGACAAAATTAAGTCATTCCTTTGCAAAAGGCATCACGGAAGAGAAAGCCAGGTGACACGCGTGCATTGTGTGGCCAGACATGTGGCATGTTACTAAGAAATTTGTATTGTAAATACTGGCCGTTATCTTTAAGCAAAGATTAGACTTTAGGAGATATGAAAATACATGAACAAAGGAGGAGGACAGGAGAGAGAGTTTGTCTGATGCCCAAACCCAGAACAAGCCGTGGGAACTTGCTGTTCACCTAGTCTGTGTTTCTCTCGGTGTCTCCAGCTTCCTGCCATTGGAGTAAGGGAGCATTAATAGGGGTGCTCCCCACACCAGCCCCTTTGAGCTTTTAAACCTTCTAAATTCCAGGTCATGGTGCTCAGGGCCCACCCAAGCTTCTCAGCAAGCATCAGATGCAAGGCAGCAGGAAAAGGGTTACAGCCACATCTCTAAACAAATAATCGCTGCCAAGGCTCGGTGCCGATATGAAATTATAATCAAGGCATTCATGAAATGGTGGTATTTATCATGTTGTTAGCATTGTAAATTTGTACCATTGTAGATAGAAGTCACACAGCTTGGGGCCCTGTACCTTCACCTATTGTTTTCCCTGTGTTATGATAAATTTCCAGCAACACTTGATTAAAACTGCCAATTTGTTGGGAATAAAGAGAATCTCTCGACACCACCAGGACTAATTACGTTGTCCTTGCCAAAGGGGTAGTTGAATAATTGCATGCGATTATTGCATAGGCATGGCGCTATTCACGTCAGTGGCAAAGCAATGAAGATTGATTCCCTTTAATTAATCATTCAAAAATAGTCCCCTTGTATCATTCCCCAAATAGGAAGGAACATGTTCCTACATCTCCCTTCCAAAGGAAGCCTGCATGCAATTGGTTCCCAGATGAGATATCAGAACGCGTGTGTGCCTGTCCAAGATAGGAGGACCTGCTTTGTAATTGATTGCGGATCCTTTTCTCTAATTCTTTCTCCCCAGCCCTGAACTCCCTGTAATCTTAACAGCCTGAAGCACATTTATGTAGCTTTCATTAATTGTACTCTGGCTTCTCATTAGAAAGAGAGACAGCATCTCTTATCTGATTCAATATAGGCTCTATCTGCATTGCTGCTTATGTGATATATTGCACTTCCAAAAGGCTCCATGTTTGGCTTGGAGAATCAAAGGATTTGTAAGTCGATGTATTATTAGAAGATGGGGATACTCACTATTATATGTGACTTGTCAATCTCTCAGTTCAGCCTTGTTTAAATTTTAACTTTCTCAGCTCTTAACACTTTAGAATATGAGAAACTGGTATCTTGAGATGTACACGTGTGTTTGATATTCCTCTATTGCAACCACAGTTAACAGCCTTTGATATATATATATATACACACATATGTGTGTATATATATAATTGCCAGATGATGGCCATGCATGCATGCCTTTCTTGGTGGGGGCGGGTGGGTGGAGATGCAGCCTGATCTATAGAGTGAGTGTTCCAGGGCACAGCCAGGACTATACAGAGAAACCCTGCCTCCAAAAATCACAAAAAGAGAGAAAAAGAAAAAATTCAAGCTTCACTTGTTAGTTGCTCTTTGGCCGAGAGAGAGAAAGAGAGAGAGAGAGAGAATTACTTTTGGTGCTGAGAGGTGAGGCTGATGGGGTAGGCGTGCTCTTTTTGTATAACTGGGAATGTCTACTTTGGGCCACATATTTACTCCTCATACCAGGCTCTTACTATCTCGTGTGTGTGTGTGTGTGTGTGTGTGTGTGTGTGTGTGTGGTTCTGCTTACAAGTGTGGCGGCCAGAAAACAAACCCTGGTGTCCTTCCTTCCTCAATCATGTCCATCTTGCTTTTTCGAACAGGATCTTTCTTAGTCTGAAGCTCACCAAAGCCCCAGGAATGTCTAACTTCCTGTCTAAACTTCCACCAGCTCTGAGATTACGCGTGCATGTCACTGTCTAGGATTTGAGTTCTGAGAACTAAACAGAGTTGCTCAGTGCTTACAAAGCAAGAACTTTATCTGGTTAGCCATCTCCCCAGCCTTTACTTTCAATTTTGTAAGTTGCTAGAACGAGGCAACGTCAACCTTCATACACAACATCTCCTCCGTTTTCGCTGTCTAGACTTTCCTCTCCAAATATCTTTCTACCTCCTGCCAACACGCCTCTTTAGCCTGTTCTTCCGCAGTTGGTCCTTTGTGCCTTAATGCATCAAGCAGAGATAAAGGACCTGGGGATAAATGGAGAGAATAGCAACAGGTGCTGTACATACCTGGCACAGATATGTGTGCTCTTTATGTGGATTAATTAGCCAAGTGCGGCTTGGATTTAGTGTGCCAACATCTGATTGCGTGGGGTTTTCTTCTGTGTCGATTATGGAAACATGGACCTGTGTGCTAGCTCCAAGAGGATCCACTCTAACACGCTGAGTCCACAGATGAGAAAACGGAGGTTGCAGAGTAAGCAGGCGTCTTTCCTGTGTGTGCCATTCTAGGGGCATCTGCGTTAGAGAGTTTCATCTCTGTCACATCTGGAAAGGGCAACTGAAAGGAGGAGCTGTTTATTTTTGGCTCATGGTTTGAGAGATTTTCGTCCATCGTCTTTGGCAACATGGTTTTGGGTCTCTGGTGAAACTTGGTGTCAAAATGGCAGGACAGCAAATATTGGAGGACGCTATTCCCCTAATGGCAGAAAGGAAAGGTGAGCATCAGAAGGACCCAGGGAAAGATGTAACAACCATCAAGTTCCCAGTGGTTAGGCTCCACCTCCAGCTTCACACCAGCTCCCTAAAATGCAGCCGACTAGGAGTCTAGCAATGAATTATATCACTCCTTTTTACCACAGCTTATTGGCTGCTAAACAAACTTGTAATACATAAGCCTGCGAGACATTGCACATTCAGACTATAGCATAATTAGAAAATAAGGAAGAGGAAACATTGGATAAGCTGAAACCTGGCTTCAGGAGAAGGTGCCCTGTACTGGAATTTCAACTCTGACACTAATGCCCTTTTGTTTTTGTTTTCACATTTGATCCCAGGATAAGACAAGAGTTTGTATGGGGTCATTGTAAGAAGTCATACAGAAAAAACTTGGACACCTAACAGACTCTTATCAAAAGATGTTAAAAATGGCTATAGTGCTCCCAAATGAAGTGTCTGATCAGCACAGCTGTATTCTAATGGGAAAAAAATGGGGTGCATCTTTTTCTTTTTGAAAAAAGTGGTAGGAGGAACATAGCAGAGGGAATGGATATGGGGAGCCAAGTAAAAGACTGCCCAGCAGGGCTGGAGAGACAGCTCAGAGGGTAAGAGCACTGGCTGCTCTTCCTGAGTTCAGTTCCCAGCAACCACATGGTGGCTCACAACCATCTATAGTGAGATCTGGTGCCCTCTTCTGGTGTGTGTATACATAATAAATAAAGAAATTTAAAAAAAAAATAGAAAACAAAACATGCATTTTAAAAATCACACAGAGTATAAAGCACTTCTCTTTAGATTTTGCTTGCATGTGTGTATGCATGTGTGTATGCCTGTGCATATGCATTCGCCTATGCATGTGTGTATGTAAGCCAGAAGTTAACCTCAGGTGTAATTCCTTAAAAGCCAACCATGTCACAATGATTCTTTTTCTTCCTCTTCTTTCTCCTCCTTTTCTCCCTCCTCCCCCTCCTTCCTTTCATTTATTTTGGTTTGTTTCTTTTGAGACAAGATATCCAAGTTAGTCTAGACTGTCCACTGAGCTCCAGGGAGAATCACATCTTTGCCTCGCTACCAGTCTGGGATTACAAGAGCTAGCCGTCACACCTCTTTTTTTTTTTTTTTTAAATGTTTGATATTTCATACAAGAATATAATATACATTTGATCAAATCTACCTTTCCCTCAACTCCAATTCCTTCTTTATCCCTCCCTTACCACTTTCCTTACCAATTTCAAGTGCTCAGGGTTTTGGTTTGTTCTGTATTTTGTTAAATTTGTTAAGTGAGTCTACCTAATGCTACTGTCTTAGTTAGGGTTTCTATTGCTGTAAAGGGACACCATGACCACACAGCAACTCTTATAAAGAAAACAATTTAATTGGTGCTGGCTTTTAGTTTCGGAGGTTTAGTCCATTGTCACCATGGTAGGAAACATGGCAGAGTGCAAGCAGACAAGGTACTGGAGAAGGAACTTCCAGTTCTCTATCTGAATGGGCAGGCAACAGGAAGTGAACTGGCTTGAACTTCTGAGACCTTAAAGCCCACACCCTCGTGATGTCCTTCCTCCAACAAAGCCACACCTACTCCAACAATGCCACACCTCCTAATAGCTCATACTCCCTATGAGCTTATGAGGGCATTTTCTTTAAGACCACCACAGCTACCTGTATGTATGTAGGCTCATCTCCTGGAGCATGGGTAACCCCACATCTCTGCAAAACAATGACCCCCCCCCCCCTCCAGCAATTGTCAACTGCCAAATGTCCCTCAGCTGGGGTTGGGACTTCATGACTATCTCTTCTCTCCATGCTGAAGGCATGACTGGCTTGGTCTTGTGTGGGTCATGTATAAACAGTCATAGCTGCTGGGAGTTCATGTGTTTAACTGTGATGTCTTGTCCAGCACATACTGTTACACTCCAAGGGTTCCACTATCTCTGGCTCTTACTGTCTTTCCATGCCTTCTTCTGCTTTGATCCTTGAGCCTTGTGGGAGAAGGTGTGGCTCAGCTGTCCCATGTAGAGCTGGCCAGTCATTTATTCTATGCACATTGATCGTTGTGTGTCTCTAGAGTAATTGCTATCTATGAAAAATGGAGCTTCTCTTCTGGAAATTGGGAGATGCCCTCACCTATGAGCACAAAGAAAATAATTCAAGGAACAGCTTATTACTATGCCAGTTTATGACTGTTATTATTATTCCTAGTACTGTGGGCACATAGTGTTAGATTTTCTGGTAAGGGCCATGATCTAGCCAGCCATGGATTTTCTTGGCCCAGTCAACAGTATTAGGCATGGGTTCCACCTTATGGAGTAGGTTCCAAATCTATCCAGGAAACACTTAGTTTCTTCCATAATATTGGAATATTGTCACCTTTTTATAAGTAGGCAAATCTTTCTGGTCCAGTGGTTATTAAAGCTCATAGCATTCACAACTGGGCAAGACTGCTTATCATTTTTCTACCCCAGGAGTGTACATGGCATCTTCCAGCACTATGGAAGTCATTCGATAGTGATAAAGCTTATAGTTTGGTACCAGAATGATTTCCACATGCTCTATGGTTCAAGTGATACCTTCAACAATAGTGTGTTATCATCAAGTTCTGAAGAGTAACCAAAAGCAAGGATATCTGGTTTTTTTTTTTTTTTAATTATTTGCAGCTTTGGGGTTCAAACTCAGGTCCTCATGCTTGCACGACAAGGACTTTATTGATTGAGCTACCCCCTGCCCTAAATACTCATGGAAAAAAGGACACTGGCTGTTGAACCCCTTGACTTCCACTTCCAGAATTGCCATCTCAGAAAATATCCACAGGGGCACTTGAACAGCAGGGACTTATTCTCGAGCAGTCTCGAGGGTGGCGAGGCTTCGAACCAGGTGACGACTGGCTTCTCCTGATAAGATGACTCTCCTCAACTTGTGGTTGGCCATGCACTTCCCCTTTCTGCCTCCACATGCTCTTTCTTCTGTGTTTCTGTGTCCTATTCTCTTCTTACAAGGATACCTATCTCATCAAGCTGGGGATCACCTATATAATGTCATTGTTACTTTGGTACAGGCCTCGAAAGGCTGGGTCCCAACATAATCACGTTCTAAAACCATCTGTGTGAGAATATCTATGTATGGCCTGGGTGAGGAACAATTCAGCCCATGGCACTCCTGTTTCATCCTCTCCCACCACACAAACACACACACACACACACACCACCACCCACTCACAAACACACACCACAGCCTGCTGGTGAAAACATGTCAGTTACATGAAATGTACATTAAACAGTGTTGAAATAAGAGCGGCGTGGCTGCGTCCCCAGCACCCCAGCTGCCTGGCTAGCTTATGCCCGAAATAACAACACACAAACTGTATTCATTTAAACACTGCTTGACCCATTTCTATCTAGCCTCTTCTAGGCTAATTCTCACATATTAATTTAGCCCATTTCTAATCATCTGTGTAAGCACCCCAAGGTGCGCTTACTGGGAAGATTCTAGCCTGCGTCCATCCTGGGTCGGAGGAGCTTCATTGCGTGCATCTGCCCGGGAGAGCAGAGTATGCCTCTTTATCTGAGGCGTCTGGCTCTGAGAGGAGCTGCATTACTTCTGACCTCACTTCCTCTTCCTCCCAGCATTCTCTTCTGTTTACTCCACCCACCTATGTTCTAACCAATAAAACGGGCCAAGCCAGTTTCCTTATTAGCCAATGACCTTCCTCCATCAAAACAGATATGCTAGGCCACAGTAGCTGGGTAGGCTATCCTGGAAGTGGCTCAGATCTTTCCATCAGTCATCCACCCACCCATGGAAACAGAAGCAAGATAACAAATATAAATTAGTAGGGTTTTTTTTTTTATTCATATGTTTCTGAGATATCAGGGTCTATTTCCCAAAAAGCCTCAGGACTGAATTTTGAGATTTGGGATAAGTGATGTCTTTTCAGCCTGAGAATGAGAAGTCCTCATGATCACCATGGAGATGTGTCAGAGCAAGCGGACTCTTCTCTTCCCTTCCTCCCCCTGCCTTTAAAGATCCAACCTAAAAAAAAAAGTCAATTTTACAAATGCCATACTAAAGAAAAGTATCTCTCCCTCCCCCCTCATCTATCTATCTATCTATCTATCTATCTATCTATCTATCTATCTATAGATATATATGTGTATGTATATACATACACATAGATATACATATATACATGTATATATAATGTTACATATATGTATATGTAATCTAATTGATGCACTAGTATAGCCTAGACTGCATTACCATATTCTTAGATCCTGAGATAGTAATGGTTGATAATCGATATTCAAGATATAATCTCAAATTCCATGCTGCTGTTTTCCCAAAGAACATTAGCCTTTAAGGTTTGCATCAGGCCATGTAAAGTTTCTTTGGATTCGTCAGCTGGTTTCACCGTGTCCTCTTCTGCCTTTCTCCTTCCGATGTCTCTCCCACCTGCAAGGGCTGGAACATGCTTTGTCAGGCCATAAAGCAAGATCAAGTCCTTTCTGGCTTCCCAAATTGCCTCTTCCGGGAACCTATTTATCAGAAGGTGCAATACAAAAGGGACGAGGTGCTGTAGGTCAGTATTATAAATTCCATCTGGGTTTCAGAAGTTGAACCGTCTATTTTATTCTAGTGGGAGATGTTTTCTATGTATCTGCTGATTGCCCTTTCATTCTTTAATCTTTCTACATGAAAAGCTAAAAGCAGAGAGCCACGGACGAAAATTCTCCCTGCAAATTGTTGAACATTTGCAACAGATATAGAAAATCACAGTGTGAAAGCTGTTAACGCTATGAAAAAAAAAATAAATTGGAGACGCCACAGGAAATGGAGGTTTCACATAAGGACAAGGAGCCAGCTCGAGTTTTCAAGGCCATTTGGTAATAAAGGAAATTATGATCCACATAAAGCCCACTTTGGGAAATTTACATTTTGATGGATAATACGCTTATAACAATTAGCATGAAATGTTTCTGGTTTACCTGCGCCATGTTTCTAATGGACGGTCTGCGTGCGTCCCCAGCAGAATGTAACGGCTGATATTTGAAGTGCAGGTAATGCCTTGCTTCTCCTTTAAAATACCATAATGTTCTCCTTGCTCCAGGCAAGCGAAAATAAAATCTCAATTAAAATAAAAGCAGGCATGGTTCCAGTTAAGCAACGATCATTTAGAGAATTAATGCAATAGAGCTTTTTTCCACAGAGTGCAGATTCGATGCGGCATGTGAACAGTGATGCGAAACCAAGATGCTGGTCCCCCAGCTCCACAAATATGTCTCCTTCCTCGAGCTCACATGTCTCTTTACCTCTCAGGACACCAGCTTCCTAAGGAAACAAAAACGAAAAAAAATTGAACCTGACACCCTTAAGACCTCAACCAGCCTTGAAATGCTGGACTTTATGATCGAAACAACTTTTAGAAATCCTCAAAGCTTTGAGAAATACGAGTACTCAAAGGGACTCAGATCTGCTAAAATCTAAGCTCAAGACAATGAAGAAACTAGTACAGGGACTAGGTGCAGAAATCACAAACGGGCAAGTTTCTGCCACGTTGGTTTTCTCTGTTTTGTCTGGCTAATGCGGCATATCAGCTCAAAAGCCATTAACCTTCTTAAGTGTCCAATTTGCAATAAGACACAGCTTTTTTATTTCAATTTTTCTTTGCAACCGGCACATAATAAATGCATATATTTATGGGGTATAAGACGGTATTTTGACTCCCAGCCTTCTTTCTCTGTCTCGTTCATCCAGGTTTGCATTATCTACCTGTCTCCTTGGAGGACTGAACTTAAACTAGACACTTGTGTGCATTAAATAGCATGTTGAGTTTTAACTCTGGGTTCCAAACAGAGTACAGTGGGATTTGTTTGTTTGTTTGTTTGTTTTGCTTTCTTGTTGTTGTTGTTGGGGGTTTTGGGTTTGGGGTTTTGTTTTTTGAGACAGGGTTTCTCTGTGTAGCCCTGGCTGTCCTGACACTCATTGTGTTCCAGACTAGGCTGGCCTCAAACTCACAGAGATCCCCTTGCCTCTGCCTCCCAAGTGCTGGGATGGAAGGCACATGCCACCACTACCCGGCTAGCACAGTGCTATCCCCACAGCGCTAGCCTCTGGTTGGTGAATGAACACCCTGGAGTGTTCCTCTCAGTTGGAAGTCCTAGGGGAAGTTCCTCCACAAATCCACACGTGAAGAGCTGCCTTCTTTAAAGCAGAGGCCTCCCTCAAACCTAGGACACCACAGTTGCCATTGTACCTCAGAGGATGGGGGGTTTTGTCACTGTCGTTACAGATTTTGTGGGACTCCTGGCAAACAGTCGAGGAAGTGATGTTTTACAGATTGATGCCCTCCTTGAGTTATACAGGTCACCCTGCTGTCTGGCTCCCCATCCATATGACAAAAAGTCCCCGAGAAGGTCACCTTGAAGAGGGAAAGATTAATTTTGGATCTTGGTTTCAAACAATCTGCTCATTCATAATTATCTTCCGTCATTGTTTCCAGGCCTGTGGTGACACAGGACGCCTATGACAGCCAGAGCATGTATGGGGATGAGGCTGCTCATCTCGTGTCAGGAAGGAAGCAGACAACAAGAAAAGACGGGTGTGTGGGGACAAGGCACAGCCCAGCCCCTGGAGGGCGCTCTCCAAAGGATCTGGTCTCCTAAGTCCCACCTCCTGTTTGCATGACCTCCTAATAGTCCATCAAATTATGAACCCAGTAGAACTGAAATCCAGTGGTGATGCTGGAGCCTTTAAAATTCAACATGTTTGGACACATGAGCAGCAAAATAAATAAGAAAAAATGGCTTATATCCCACTGGGCTGTTATAACCTCCTAGCTGAAACCTAGCATTGTAACCCCCATGGATTATCTCTCAACCTGAAGACCAGAAAAGCAAAACCCTCAGCCACTGCCTCTTACCTCTACCTCAGTCCGAAATGGCGATTCTGCCTCCAGGAATCTCAGAATGAGACCTACTGAGAGCTGCCTCCTCCCGTTTTATATTCCTCTCTAATGCAGGGATTAAAGGCCTGCACCACTTCCACATGGTTTCTATGGCAACTAGCGTGGATACTGGGATTAAAGGTGTGTGTCACCATTGGCTGACCAGCGTAGCTGTTTTACTCTCTGAACTTCAGGCAAGCTTTATTTTTTAAAATACAAATGAAATATCACCACAATTTCCTGAAATTCTTAGGATAAGAAGTGATTTGATTTTTTTTTCAGATCTTGGAATATTTTCACTTACATGGTAAGATACATTCAGGAAAGGGACCCAAGTCTAAAATACAAAATCTACTTATGCTCCAGAGAGCCTTTACACACATGGGTTTAGGCAGTCTTACGGTTTGAGCTCAGTTGTATTTTGCCTGACTAGTCACACGAGGTGTGGGGATTTTCACCTCCTGAATTCAAACAATTTCCGATGTTAGGATATTTTAGATTTTGAGGCTTCATGTTAGGGGTGCTCAGCCTAAACCAGGACTCAATCTTGAGGAAATAGATAGGAAGACAGTCTGAAATTGCAGGGCATCCTATCACAGCATGAGTCTAAGGATTCTCAAGAATGGTTAAGATCCTAAAATCAAGAAAAACTAAGGAACTGTCAGAAACTCATGCCAGGTGAGCCCGGAGAAAAGCCTGTGGCCCTGGACTGGACCTTTCTGCTACAAAGGACCCTGCAGGGGAAATTTAAATTTGAAATTTGAAGATAGCTTCTGGGGCAAACGGAGCTTAGGGGTCCTGTGTTCTCTTGTTGATCTTCTCTTCCCCTTCTCTCCCTAGACCAGAGATATTTGCAGTGCCTGTCCCTCTAATCCATCGGCTGTTTGACTTCAGCGTCCATGGTGACCTCAGTTTGCTGTCTTTCCCTAGCGCCCGGGGCACAGGAAACCCTTTAACTACTAGAGGAAGACAGGAGGGGAGGGGGCATGAGAGAGAGGCAGCCAGCCAAAGTCGACGCCTGACCCCTGTGCCAGGCAGTTCAGTTGGGCTAGGTTCCTAGATGACTTTGGGCTGGATAATGATTGTGTAAAATTCTATCCTGCTTTTCCATAAAGTGTCTCTAGGGGAAAGAGAAATCACTGAAGTGTGTTTTTGGACCAGCTTGTCATTAAGCTGGAAAAAGCTATTTTGTTGCCTTAATTAGTTTTATTGTTTTGACATTTTAGCTTTTTAAAGGCTTTGTGCTGAAATTCAAGTACAGTATTGCATTGCCATGGATGCTATTTTAATGAATGATTATTATACAAATGAACCTACTAATAGGGTCCTATTATCCCCTCGAAACAAAATAGACAAAATACACATGGAAATGTCCCAGTTTAGTTTATGCTAAACCCATGTGTATGACCATCATCCTTGAGAAGAGGAAGAGAAAGGAAGGAAGGAAGGAAGGAAAAAAGGAAGGAAGGAAGGAAGGAAGGAAGGAAGGAAGGAAGGAAGGAAGGAAGGAAGGAAGGAAGGAAGGACAAAATAGTCAATAGTCCTTGGTTCTTCTGCACAAACCTAAATGGAAGTTGTGATAAATGAACATATTATGAATGTGAGGTTCTTAGTGAAGAGACTTCTCTCTTTTACTCTCAGAATAGTAAGGGCACGATTATGTATGAGTCTGCGCACCTCTGCTCAGGAACCCTCTTAAGGACACTAATTCTTTGCTTCCGCTCCATAAACCTGGCATCTTCAGTAGGCACATTCAGAGTGGCCCAGCCTTGAGCATGTTGCCAACCATACAAAACAGCCCCTCGTGTTCCTGAAAGGACTGCTCCACCCATCTGCTCCTAAACAAAGATGGCCTGCCCGGGTAGCTCAGCCTCCCCTGACTGCTGAATGTGGCATCTTGGTCCTGAGGGAGGCTATGGCATATTAGCCAGCAGGGTTCCAGTTACAAGAGCACGGTAAACAATTAGGCCTCATTTACATTTTACAATTAGGTTTCCCTTACATGTTACTGTGATTTTTTTTTACACGCATCAAAGGCTTTATTTCACATCTTTACCAAATCCACAAACCGTGAATTTAAGCATCCCATATTTTTTGACATGTTATTCCACATGCTGAATGTCAGGAGTCTCTATTTGGCGGAACAAAGCCCGGGAATTATACAGGAGCGCGCCCAAACTGAAACGAAATGACTCTGAAATGTAAAAGCTAAGCTAAATCATGGCGAGTGAGTGGCTTCGCCGAGGCCTGAGAAATGCAATGCAAATTTTCGGCTGGTGCTAAATAAAACATGTTTAACTCATGTCTTGTCCTCTGAAGCTCTCCCTGGATAGATTTCTGGAGGGCCGTCAGTCTATTAGGGCACAGCTGATGCCCATCAATTGGAAATCAATACGTACTGTTGAGTTCTAATTATAAATGATTGGGGTAACGCAGGTGGTACACAGGCAGGGCAGTTTTATTAATATTTAAAAGAAAATTTGTTCCATTTCAAGAATGTGATTTGAGCAAGTTTTTTTTTTTTTTCGTTTATATCTATTTGCTTTGAATCCTGACACACACCAGTAGACACCCCGCCCCTATCCCCCGGGTTTGATTGAGAGAGGATAGTTTTGCCCTTTGGATTACTGCATTTTTAATCGGGAAAGCCTCACTCTATAAATCCAGCATGATGCTGTTCATAAGGAAATCATGTGTATTTATATTTTATTAGTACAAATAAGAGGGCCTTTGGCTGCCTCCTTTCTCTCCTTTTGTGGTCATTTTACTCCCAAATATACCACTCCCTGAATTGATCATACATTAAAACACTTCCTGTACGGAATCCCTATCACTTTCCTTCAAAGTTTCCATCTCAGGTTTATGCCCAGATAATACAGCACTCTCCCTTTCTTCATGGAAAATATATGAAGGGATTTTAAACTCAGGAATGGAACCCGAAACTTCACAGCCAGGGGAGAGGGAGATGGGCTTTGTGTTTTACCTTGAGCAGAATGTACCGCATCCCTGCCATTCATGTTATTTCTGCCTCTGTAGTCATTTAAAGACTAGACTTCTACAGCAAGTCAGCTGGGAAAAGGAGTCCCGCTCCCCGGGACCTCTTCCTGAACTCTGTCTACATCAGATCTGGAGAGCCTCCCCTCGACTGCTATTGATTTCTCGGTGCCTCCAGGCCAGGGGACGAAGTGTAGGATCTACTGTGAGCCAGGAGAAATTTGACAGCCCTTGATCTACGATGCAACGAAACTCCTGGCAAAATAAGACAATAAATTATGAGACCTGTTGTGACATGGAGCGGAAAGGGGCGGCTTGCGTAATCCAAGAGGTCCCTACCATCGGAAGCACATACTTGAAGGTACTGTGTGTGTGCATGCCGAGATCACTCTCAAATGCAATTGTTATCACCTATGATCCTCATGCCCATCTTGGCAGAGGCTTGACAAAGGAAAAAGGCCTCAGGAAATGATCCATAATTTATTTTAGTTCATGTGCAAATGCTAATTCTATACACATAGTCAAATGTTCTAGAGACATGAACGATGTTTTATGAGATCACTGTAGCCCAGAAATTCACAGCTCTGACTGCAGAAATATTCCGTTGTAGAGCATAAATATTCCACATACGTGTGTTTATATCTACACATCACAATACACCCAGGCTAAGTCACACACGTCCACACAGAAAAATCATTGGAAAAGAGTATGACTGGAGTGGGGATGATGGCACATCCCTACAACTCCAGCACTCAGAAGACTGAGGCAGGAGGATTAAGAGTTTAAGACCGGTTTGGTCTACATAAGAGAATGGACCAAGCCAGAAATACATCACAATACGCTATCTCAACAAACAAACAAAAACAAATCAAAGAAAGAGAAAAAAAAGCAATCAAATAATACATAACATCTTTGGACTGGCTTGCAGGCTAACGGTGTCGAACTTTTGCACCATGGGTGAGTTCCTGGGCTCAATACTGAGCACCTTAGACACACGGAGAAGCAATTTATAAAGGCAATACCTTGCGCACTGGTGCTCCTCTGTCTTGAATTCATTCTGATGATATTCATTCATCTTCACAACTTCCCTCTTGGCTGGCACACTCAGGATTATCGAAATCCCAGGCACAGTGCCTGTCTCCACTGTCCCTGGTGCTCTTTTGACCCAACCTGAAGCTCTGACACTAAGCGACACTTTCATTGATTTTTGTCCTTATCTAAAATCAGACTAACTGGGAAGTGCTGTCAGAGTCAAAATAATACAATAGTCAAAAAAGAAAAACAACAACAGTCGCCAGACTCTTCCTGTAGCCATTTCAGGATGGTTTATTCTGCTACCTGAGAACCTTTGAGGCCTCAACGTGAAACTTCAATAGCTGAATGGGCCATTTCTGTTTCTCACCACTTTGACCCTTGTTCAGGAAAGCCTCACCCTTTCAGGGTTTTTTGGGGTACTTCCAAATGCAACTCTTAACATTAGAATTAGGATTTTGTATGAGCGTGGCAAAATTCATGAAATGAAAGACATGAGTCCTTACTGACCACAAAATTCTAGAGACGAATTCTATTGGTCTTGCTTTCCTTCGTAGTGTATGAGCCCCATGCTTATCAGTCCAGCACCCCCCATGTGTGTGTGTGTCTGTACTCCCCCCCCAATAATGGATATGAGCATTTTATTATTACAGAATACCATAATTGTATTGCTAGTACTCCGGCCATTATCACCACATAGTAAATATAGGAAGTAAAAACCAACAACTCTGTTTTCAGGTCTAAATGGGAAGATGGAAATACGTACACTGCTTACCTGTGCACATTTGCTTCTTAGAATATGTGTGCTCTGATCAGGCTCACCCCTCACCTACGGTGTTTTAGCTTCTCTCTGACCCACAGTTGGGCATGTCCTTGGAAGGTTCCTTTATCAAAGGGCAGCAAGACTCCCACAATTCTGCAAAGTTGAAAAATACTTTGTAGAGCACACAGAGCTTTGATGAGATGTGCATTTGAGCCAGATGGTGGTGGTGGATGATGCCTTTAATCCCAGCACTCGGGAGACAGGCAGGTGGATCTCTGAGTTCGAGGCCAGCCTGGTCTATAGAACAAGCTCTAGGACAGCCAGGGCTCCACAGAGAAACCCTGCTTCAAAAAGCAAACAAATGTACGTTTCAGTGCGTTTTGATCAGTGGCCCATACATAGATGGCCTTGTCACCCTTCATGTTCCTTCTCTTTCTTACCTCCGACCTTCATCATTCCCAGATTACCCCCCCCATGGCTCTTTCCAGTCTTTGCCACAAGGATAAGAGTTTTCCCTTCTAATCAGAGACAGACTCAAGCTTACATACTGGATACAGTGGCAAGCTCTCCTCCATCTGGCATGTTAGCAACGGACTTGGCAAACACAGGTCCTATATTACTCAGGGGTAAGACTGGCAGTCGTGCAGAGTCAGAAATGGGCCCAGTTGGTTCAGCTGCCATGTTGAATCAAACGAAAAGTCTGTCATCGTTTGTGACCCGAGTGGGGGATGAGTCAGCATGCTTATATCACACATTTCATTAAAATCAAGTGACAGAAGTCTTCGGTCTCTCCTAGGTATCATCTATGTAGCTTTGGGAGCACCTACGGAATGAGCTACTTGGCCTTAAAAAATGGTATCAGTGACTAAAACTGGGGCTCCCTAACCCCTCTGTATCCACAGGTCCACGAAGTCTCACAAAGAACTTCAAATGAGCTCAGTGCCTCACATCTCGCATGGGCGATGAAGTTCACAGGAATGGTTTGTGTGGACTTCAGGATGTGGAATCCAATACATTCCCTGGTGAGGCATTCAGTTAAACCAAGAAATAGGTCCACCTCTGAGAATCTTGCATACACCGATAGGAAAGCTATTTACATTTTTTTTTTTTTGAAGCAAGGTAAATTCCTTGCACAGATGGCCCTGGTTAAACTCTATAGGTCATGAAAGAAAACAAATAGACATGGGCATGAGAAAGATTTAAAGCAAAGAGTGTAGGTGCACAGAGTTGCCAGAACATGGGACTCTGTGGGGATGAGAGGGGTCAGTATGCAATATATACAGATATGAAATTGTCAAAAAACAATTCATAAGAAATTCTTATTATAAACCATTAAAAGATTAGCAGAAATATGTACAATGGTCCTTACTCCATCATAGAACTGAATAAGAAAGGATGGAAAATACATGTCTATCCTGTGACATCATGTATTATATCCTGTGAGTGATGCTCTGTTGCTATGGTCTATGTGTTAGGCTGTTGGAATAGGAAGCGGCGGCGGGGCTGCGTCCCCAACACCCCAGCCGCTTGGCTAGCTCACGCCCGAAATAACAACACACAAACTGTATTCATTTAAAGAACTGCTTGGCCCATGAACTCTAGCCTTTACAGGCTAATTCTCGCACCTGGACTAGCCCATTCCTAATGATGTGTGTAAGCACCCCAAGGTGCGCTTACCGGGAAGATTCTAGCCTTCGTCCATCCTGGGAGAGTGTAGCATGGCAAGCATGGCGTCTCTGCTCCAGAGCAGAGCTGTCCGGTCTCTCCGGGAGCAGAGCAGAGTCTGACCTCACTTCCTCTTCCGCCCAGAATTCTATTCTGTTT
>NW_026067946.1:1503369-1529178 GCF_014885135.2 Alexandromys fortis | reverse complement strand
GTCTCTGCTCCAGAGCAGAGCTGTCGGGTCTCTCCGGGAGCAGAGCAGAGTCTGACCTCACTTCCTCTTCCGCCCAGAATTCTATTCTGTTTACTCCTCCCATCTATGTTCTAAGCTGAGGGCCAGCCAAGCAGTTTCTTTTATTGCTCAGCCAATGAAATCAACAGATTGATATATGACACTCCCACATCATTAGGCTCTCTGCATTATGTTCTGTGACTGATAGTCTATGTGCTATGTTCTATGAATTATGGTTGGGCAAAGTGGTTACATGGAATAATGTCATTAAAATAATTATGTTTAATTTTAATGTCAAAATGCACATCATTAATATAAATAAATAGTAATGAAATAGTGTCTACATCATAGCTTTGTTGAAAACAATGGAAGGAAAGTACACATAGTATGAGCAATAGTTACTGAAAGTAGACATATGGTTGTTTCTTTCCCTCCATATGTTTTTTGATATGTTTCAAATTTTCTACAACAAGGGTGTATTAATTTTATTTTCAGAAAAAAAAATAGAGCCAAAACAAAGCCTCTTAAGCTGGATGGTTACGGCAATCTGCTGATGAATTTTTTTTTTGATATATGGACTAGTACACCCTATTTATCCTTTGTGGGGAAAAAAACTGCTTTTTCATGAATATTAAATAGGAAGCATGCCCTCAGATGTGTTTCTTAAATTTTAAAAGAGACTAGAAAATGAAAAACATGTACTTTTCCCGTTTTACAAGGTGAAAGAGAACAATTTCCTTTGTAATGACCCCCAACCCACACCCCCATGAACCTGTGGTCCAGCAGCTAAACCACAGGCACTGACTGGCCCCCTCCTTAGTGACCTGCAGCGGCCTGCAGACTTCTGACCTGCTCTGTTCATTTTATTAATCATCAAAACTTTGGCTAGGAGACAGGCTGCTGTTGAAGTGATTTCGCCCGTGGGGTTCATTTTACTTTAATCATTAAGTGCAGCTTTCAGTCTCGTCCCCTTGATCCCCATCAGGAAACTTCTCAAGCCTGCAGTCTGGCGTGGAGATTAGCCACGAGCACCGCGCCTCCTTCAGCCCCTGCACTCCATTATGATCCATGACATAATGACGTGATGTGATTTGCCCCAGTGACTCCGAAGCGACTCGCTGTTGTGGTGCAGCCAAGCAGCAAGAATGTTTTAAAAGCTACTACATTCTTGTGGACATCATAGCTTCTAAAGCATTGGATTTCTCATTGACGATTTTTTCCCCCGATTTTAATGTATATCTACTGTCTCCACTATTAGACATATGTGTGCATGTTTACACACGGTCCTTCTGGACTACATTGAAAATCTTAATTATTCTCCTATGTTGCATAAATTGCTAGTCAATCTTTGGTTACCCTTCTGTCTGACTCCATCGCGCAAATGTGCTGGAGTGGACAGGTGCACGTGCCTTCAGGGAAGCCAAAGAAAGGGCAGGTGAAAAGATGATTTTTAACGGGTTGGAAAGAAGTATCAGTGTTTAAGCACATGTGCTGCTCTTGCAGAGGCCCCAAGTTAAGTTCCCAGTTTCCACACTGGACAGCTCCCAATTCTAACTCCAGCTCTGCAGGGTCCAATGTCTGTTACTGGCTTCTGAGGGCTCCCGAACTCTCATACATATATACACAGACATGCTTGTACACATATACATGAAAATAAAAATAAAACTTGAAACGTTTTTAAAAACATTGCTGAATTATATATACATGTACACACATATACACATGTTTGCTTCACTCTATTTTCATACTCATGCAGCTCTCACACACAAGGAACTACAAATAGACAGTCAGTATTTAACTCATAGTATTCAATTCACTGACTAGAATCCTAAAGGTTTTGTTTCTTTGGTCAGCTCAAGGTGATAAAAACAGGCAAGGCTCTGGGTCCATTCATTGTGTCTTTACTTTCATTGATCCTGTCATTTCCAGGCAGATGTTTAAAGGGTGAAAGTTGATTTTATCTTGAAGTTCTTGCCACGTTTTATGTGATTTCCCTTTGGGTATAATTTGACAGAATATCTGGTTTCTCAAAAAGAGAGAACTAGTAAGATGTGGCTGTACCCAACCATGCACACAATACCATTTATTTTAAGGTATTGACTCATTTTATTGTAGAGGCTAAGAAGTCCTGTGATCGGCCGTCTTCATGTTGGAGACTTGGGGAAGCTAGTAGGTCACTTTCCACCAGTTCAAGTGTAAAGACACAAGGAGCAAGAGCATCAATTGGTGTTAGTGTCAGCATAAGAACAGAAGACCAAGCTCTCAGGTCAAGCACTCAGCAGAGGAGAACTGGACCTTCCTCCACCCTTGAGATCTGCTTGGATCCATAGCCAGGTAGGTGATGCTCTCCCAGTTGAAGAGGGTTTGCTGCTTTATTCCGGTCACCAACTCAAGTGTTAAGCTTTTCCAGAGTCATTGTCTCAGACTCACTCAGAAACATCTGGGCATCCCACGGCCCCGACAGGTTGACATATGAAATTAACCATCACAGGCTGTAGCTGCTCTTACCAGTGCCTCACCTCAAATCCAAGCATTTTTTTTATTGTTTTCTTGCCTTAATTGTGTGGTTTTTCTAAAGGATCATTGCTTAGACCCAACCAGGAGACCATAAACATGTTTTTTTTTTCCCATTTTTGTATTTTTCATCATAATCTTATGACTTAAGTTAACCTTTTGTTTGATCGTTAATAATTAGAATTAAAACAGGAAATATCTTGTTTAAAGATTTATATATTTATTATGTATACAGTGTTCTGTCTGCATATATGCCTGACCACCAGAAGAGGGCATGAGATCTCATTACAGACGGTTGTGAGCCACCATGTAGTTGCTGGGAATTGAACTCAGGACATCTAGAGTAGTAGCCATCTCTGAGCCATCTCTCCAGCCCTTATCTTGTTTTAAAATGCTGAAAAATACATGGTTTTGAAGACTAAATATTATCTTTTGGAACACCAAATGATGTCCAATATTTTGAACTTAACATCTTGGACAGGTATGAGTTTCCTGCAGCTGGTTCTGCCTCTTTTATCCCTCATGGAAATTGGAGCCTCTCTGATTAAGCCACAGTCCTTAACTGTAAGAGTAAAAGTGGGTGAAGTGTGTAGATCAGGCTATGCACAGTCTGTGCAGAAAGAGCCTCATTTGGATCAAAGCTAATTTTTTTTTGCATGATTAGAAACAAAATTCTAAAATTGTGCTTCCTTAAAGTGTACTGTTGTCAGAACCTCTCCGAAGGATATAGAATTCAATTTCAAGTCACCTTATGAGAGTTTTTGTGGACTTGACACAATTGTAGTCACCTGGGAAGACTGAGCCTCAGTTGAATCGACTCAACCAGAATGCCCTGTGGGCATGTGTGTGGGACGTTTTCTTGATTGAGCGTTGATGAAAGAGAGCCCAGGTCACTGTGGATGGTGTTACTCCTGGGCAGGTAGTCCTGGGTGATGTAAGAGCAGGCTGGGAAAGCACAAGGCACGAGCCAATAGGCAGCATTTCTCTATGGTCTCTGCAGATTCCTGTCCTGCTTGAGTTCCCGTCTTGGCTTCCCTTCATGATAGACTGTGTGCTCAACATGCATCCGCCAATTAAATCTTTCCCTTCTCAAGTTGCTTTTGGTCACGATCTTTATCACAGCAATAGAAAGCAAACTGGGACACAACTCAACTAAAAAGTCTCCCAGAGCTAGAGGTGATGCATCAGAAATCGATGAGAGGCAGGCAGTTCCAGAAAGCATCTAAACTTGAAAAGGCCCCCCGCAGCAGTGTCTGAGATCTGCCCCGCAACTTCTGAAAAGCAATTACTGAGTTTCAGTGTTTGCAGCAGAATTTCGCGCAGTGGGGCCAGCCTGTCCAGCTTCAAACCTAATCTTTCACCTGTGCTAAGAACTCAGCGAACAGCTTTAACTTCTCTTTACCCCGAGATGTCTGCTGTAGAATGGATAGAAGATTCTCTTCCACTTCATATAGCTGTGAAGATTGAATTAGCTAACTACCTGCATGTGGTATTACCCAATAAATACCACTGACTATTCTTGATGGGATGAAATTCCATGACTAAAACAGATCATTGATTTTAATGGTAGAGGGGGGAAATCAATTACATAATTATTTTGATTTATCACAAGTGTTGGTCTCCTCTTGACAAAACTGGGGAGTCAGTTGCTTTTTATAAGATGCTTTTTCTGTTGTAAGCGACACAGTCATTTTGATCTACACACTTGAAGTCTTTTGACAGCTAGTGATTTATAAAGAACTGCCAGAAGAAACTAAAGGCAGAGGCGCTACAAACTCCCTAACTTCACACCCTGTGTACAGGTGAAGTCAGTGGTACCATGGAGGAAAGGAACCTGCAGATTCATCGGCGTGGGGAGACACCTCCTTCTGGCAGACGATAGAAAGAGGCTTTTGGTTCCGCTCTAAGAACTAAGAAGCAGGTACACCGAGCTTTATATATCTCAAAAGGAAAAATCTTGCGTGGCAACAGGGAGAGTTCAACCAAGGCAATCACCAGAAGTAACTCAGGATAGAAAATTGCTCCTAATGGCTCAGTCTAGAACCAAAGAAGCGTATTTATTGTGAGCAAATCCATGCACGTTTGACTCTCACTTGAGGAGTAAGCAGAGCTATAAGGGCAGAATTTGATGCTAGCAAAAAACTAAGGTGCATTTAGAGCACCTTTAAAGGGCACGACACTCTTTAATCATGCAAGGAAGATAGTCTTGTAAAATTTTGCAAACAAACGTATGTGACCTGAAAACAACTTATTTGTGAGAAAAAGAAATTGATTGGGCAGTATGAATGTTGTCCCTTTTTAACGTCTATTTATGAAAGAGAGCGAGTGAGAGAGAAACTATTGCTTGTGTATGATCACACAAATACCAATGTGTGTGTGGAGGTAAGAGAACAATCTGAGGGAATCTATTCTCGCCTACCATGTAGGTACAAAACGTTGGTAACAAGTACCTCAACCAACTGAGCTGTTCAGTATCTCTTTTATTTATTTTAGACATTGGGTTTTAATCAACTGAGGAGAACTGGAGAGAGAGAGTACAGCCTATGTTCATGGACTGCTGCACACGTTTGAACAGACTGTGGGCAAGAGGCTGGTTTTTTTTTTTTTTTAAGATAAAGCATGCAGAGGAAACGGGACCCTGTGAGGTAGCTGTGATGAATGTGGGGTGGTTGTGCGGAAACAGGGCACTGTGAGGTAGCTGTGGTGACTGTGAGGAACACGGACACCTGTCTCCTCCAGGCTCTCCTAACCTGAAGGTAGCTGTTAGGATCATCTTTCATAAATAAAGAGACAGAATGTCCTATTACAATAGAGGGATGGAACTTCTGTTTAATCTCAGCTTTCAGGAAGTGAACTGTGCACTTCTATGAACTAAAATCAGGCTCAAATGGGACCCTGATTTTAGCAACAGGTTTCATCATCACACACTCATGTGGACAAAAATAGAAACGTTGTTGTCTAGAGCTTAAACTACGTCTTCTTTTCTTTTTATTCTTTATAACTTCACCCACTCAAGACATAGTTTTAATCCTTCTACAGCAGTGGTTCTCAACCTTCCTAATGCTGTACTCCTTCAATACAGCTCCTCCTGTTGTGGTGACCCCCACCATAAAATTGTTTTTGTTGCTACTTCATAACTGTAATGTTGTTACTGTTATGAATAATAATGTAAATATCTGATACAAAGGAAATCTGACATGCAACCCCTGTGAAAAGGTCGTTCTATTCCCCAAAGGGCCACAGGTGGAGACCTACTGTTCCAGATATTTCCACACAGAGAGGTCCGGAACATTCTCCAACTTCACCTTCCCTTTCCCAACTTCCTCTCCAAACTGAGCTTGCGAGAGTTTCCAAGATCAGCTGTCCCAGAAAAAAAAGAAGAAAGCTTTCTCTTTCTTCTAAAGGCTTCCAGGAAACAAAATGTTGCTTCCCATTTTCTTCTACTCTACTATCATTTGTGACAGGGCTTTCGCCCTGAGCCTCGGATGCATGAAAAAAGATGTTTTGAGCTCTCACGCTCTCTCCTGTGAGACCAATGTAAGAGGGACTTTCTACATTTTTATAAAAATATTATCTTCAATATTTGCAAGCCCATGTGCTAATTTTGTCATTAGACCAGCTGTACTACTACACTACTCTGAGCACAAAGTTGGTCAACTTGTATAAAGCGGGAATAATAATTTTATATAGAACATTAATATATGCCTCCATGTGCACGCTTCTTCATCATGTTGTTGTATCTGCAAAGGTCCACTGTCTCATGGATGCCATAAATGCACATCAATGCACATAAATGGTTCCCCTTTTCTATGCCATCATTTCACAATTGCTGTTTTACTCGAGTTCATAGACTATAATTTAGTCTGCAGCCATGTTTTGATGCAGAATTAATTTTCAGAGCAAGGTGTTAAGCTTCAGGGGTGCCCCAGTAGTGGAGTTGAGGTCATGTGGGAATGGACACCCAGCTGAAAAGTCAATTTCATCAAGTACCAACAGTTTACTTGAGGCTTGTTACTAAATCCATTCTGTGGTTCAGTTTTGTACAGTGAAAAAGAAGAAGAATAGTCATAGCTGGTCAGACCAGAGATTTGGTGAAGCTCATAAAGGCACTTGTTACCCATCGGTGCAAATCTGGTGAACAGGTCTTGATGCATGGGCGCACTGTGAACAGCATCACAGCATGGATCGTGTGGGGAAATCAGCTTCACACTGCTGTCCTTGATACAAGCACTGTGGCTTATGCACACCCCACTCCCACAGATGTAATAATAAGCTGAATAAATCGAGTTAAATTTCAGTAGCAATATGCAATTCTTGGGGCGATTAAGTGGGATAAAGAGCTTAGGATGATGTAATATCCGTGTGCAATAAGCTTTTGGATTCTTTCTGAAAACCCCAATGCGCCATCTTGACCTTTACTCCACCTCCTAGAACCAGTCAGTCTTGTGTGGCTACCACCACCTGCGGCTAGAATCCAGGTTTCAATGATGTTGGCTCCTTCCGAGGGTTATGAGAGAAACATGTTCGATCCTTCTCTCTTGGGCTCTTGTCGGCAATTCACAGCTGCCAACATCCCTCAGTTTCTAGAGCCATGGCCCAAATCCATCCCTCCATCTTTACATGTTCTCATGGTATCTATGGCTGTAGTGACTACCGCCTCAGAACAAAGGCATTCTTGGCAAGGGACCAACCCTTCTCCATTATGACCTCACTTAGCTTAGTCCATGACAATCTTATTTCAGGTGAGGTCATACTGTGAGCACTGGGAGCCCGGATTTCAACACCTTGTGGGGGTGCACAAGTGAACCCAGAGTTCCTTAACTCGTAGATCCTTAATAGCAATCATGTGTGTGTGCATGTGTGTAGGTGTGCATCCATGTGATTTTTATTCATCATTTATGTAATATCTGTATGATATATATATACATACATACATAAATATATATAAATTGTCCTATTTATTTTATGTCATCATCTCCCAATTGCTTCTTCAGTAATTTAACAAACTGTGTTAGTAAAAGATTTTTCTTTTGTTTTTATTTGTTTGGTTGGTTTTCATTGTCGTTGTTTTTATTGTGCCCTAGGTGGCATATGAGGAACACGTCTCTCACACCACATCCACCTCTCCACTCATTTCACTATGTGGGGGCCCTGAGGCATCAGTGTGAAGAAACCAAGGCTTAATCACATGGCCCCAGCCGTCATCCTGGTCCACCGAGAAACCACCCAAAGCCCTGCCATTCCCATCTTGCTGTGTTTGTCCTGCAGGTTCTGTGGCATTTTAAGATGAAAACATTCAGTGCCTAACTTATTCATATTGACTAAACTGCTGCTTTTACAGAAATCCTCTTAAATAGTTCAGGGTCAGAGGGCAGGACAACTCCACCCTCAAAGTGGCCTGTGCTGGTTTAGACTGTGAACTCCAGATACAGTGTTTTGCTGGGAACTAGTCATGAAAAGTTACAGTCAGATAATTTTAAAATTTATATTTATGTGGGGGAGCAGGGGCATTGGCACATGCCACACATGCCATGACATGTATGTGGAAGCCAGAACTTGTGGGGGGTTGGTCCCAGGATCCAACTGAGGTCCTCAGGCTTGGCAGCAAGCCCCTTTAACATCTGAGCCATCTCTCTGGCCCAAATTAGAGTTCCTATTGGTTAAGAAAGGCACCAGTGGGTGCTTGAAGAATGTGAGACAGCTCTAACACAAGCCAAGTGTTGGTTTTGGCTACATTTTGACATTTTCATACATTATTTATAATGCAAATGTATTTATTCTACCTATAAAGGCGGTGATTCAGATGAAGGTAGGAAAGCAAACAGGTACAACCGAGAGGAATCGTCCGCTCTCTCGCGTTCTCCCGGCGTGCTGTCTGGGAGAGCGGGGAGTGGTCTCAGAGCACACATGGTGTGCTTGTACTGCTTGTCCGTGTCCGCCATGTGAGCCTCCTCCTCTCTCATCTTCCTCTTCCTCGTGGGCTCATTTCCGGTATGCACACCTGCCTTCCTTCCCTTCCTTGCACTCTCTTTGTAGATTAAACTTGCATTCAGCTTTTTCCTTAAGCCAGGATTGTATTTCTGGGCTTTGCCTGCCCTGGGGCTGAGCTAGACATGTGCTTGGGGCAGTAAGGCACCCAATGGAATCCTGACTGTATGATTATTAAAGATTATATGGCACTTCTCAGCATGGTTTTAACTGAGCCATCTGGTCCCTTGGCTTCAGCACTGTTGCATGGGCCTCCTAAAGACCCCCGAAGACTCCTTCAATGAAGGTTATTAGCCTTTCATTTTCCAAAGACTACATGGATTTGAGACTATCAAGGCCATTTCTAGGCAAGATTTCTGCATTATTTACAGGATCTCAAAGCTCCTTTCCTAACAATGTATTTTCCCCAACTCCCAGGGATTTCAGACCATTTCCTGACCACCGCACAATTTCAGAACTGTGCCTGAAGTCTCACATGGGCGGCATTATGTGTTCTCAGCATGTTCTCTATGTATGTTATGCATGTGCATGTACACAAGCGTATGTGCTTCCCACAGCATGTGTGTTGAGAGGTCAGAGGACAACTTCAGCTGTTGTTTTGGCCTTCTGCCTTGTTTGAAATCACACACACTCTCTTTCTTGTTCTCTCCTACATACTCTAGGCTAACTGGTCTACCAGCTTCCAAGGAGTCTCCTGTCTCCTCATCTCATCATTAAAGCTGTAATCCTAACTGCACTACAGCAGTGCCTACATCATTGCGTGAAGTGGGAATATAACATGTAGCTTGTCTTGATATGAAGACTAAATCCAGAAATGTTTGTAAAGTCTGAATAGTTTGTGGCCTATGACAAAACCCAGTAAGCAGTATATGGTTAAATCTGACCTACTGTGAGGTATAATGTGTGAAGATTTCTGAGTGGTATCTTACAATAGTCAGAGAGATTTAAGTAAACTAACAGAGTAGTAACTAACAGAATGTTGGACTCTCTGATGCTCTGCTGGCTTTGATCCATTAATGATGCATTATTAGTCTTATTAATGACCACCGTGCCATCTTTTACACAAATATTGAGCTTTGCCTTTTAGCCCTAGGCCCTTTATTCCTGTGCTCATTAACTCTGTACAGACAGAAAATCATCCGCTGCCACTCTTTATTCTTGCTTCCGTAGGTGATTTTATACTCTACGCTTTCATCGAAAACTGGGCATGGCGATGTGTATACATGTATTCCTAGCACTGAAGAAGCCAACATGCAGATCTCTGAGTCTCACTGGCTGGCCAGCCTAGCAGCCAGTAAGCTCCAGTTTCAGTGAAAGATTCTGTTTCAAAAATTAAAGTGGTTACTGGTTAAGGACTACATCTGATGTTGACCCATGGCCTCTATACACAGAGAGAGAGAGAGAGAGAGAGAGAGAGAGAGAGAGAGAGAGAGAGAGGTGCACACACTTAAAGAAATATATATGGACCATATGCACACACACACTCATGCACACATCCACACAAACATATATGGACCACAAATCCCCCATTTGGATTTAGCATTTAACATTCTTCTCTTGAGTGTCCCTCCTCCCTTTTTAAAGCCACGGGTGGGATGCGTTACAGCCCAGTCGGGTTTGAAGTAGAGCTGGAAGAAGAAAACAATATTCCTTGTTGAATTTTCAATCACTCTATAAACTTCTGTGTTTCTTGTCTACTTTTTCTTTGCCCCATACCTGATAGAGAGACTGGATATCAACATTTATGTCACTGCTACATGAGTGTAGTCCTGTTAGTAGAAAAAAAAAAAAACTATGGTCATCTCTTGTCACGGCCTTCCTGGAGTAAGTCAGTGTGGCACAAGCTTGGAACCCTCTATAGATGTTATTCCAGGCCAAAAATATTATTTTATCTCACCCTTTTCTTACATGAGATCTTCCCAGGCATGTTCTGCCTTCCTAAAACTGAATGGATACAATTTTGATGTAGTTTCCCTTGCCTGGAGAGGTAGGAGGTTTGCTACTTAAGAGTACTTGAAGGTCCTGCAGAAGACCCAGGTTCAATTCCCAGCACCTCCATCAGGCAGCTTCACAACTGTCTGTAACATCAGTTGTAATGGGATTTGATGCCCTCTGTTGGTTTCTGTGGACACCTGCATGCCCATGGTGCAAAGGCAAACAAACAGATTGGGTATCCCACATCATGGCATATTGCAGTAGTGGTCCTTACCTTCCTTGCAACATAGCTAAATCTTACTTATTGTTCTAGATTCACTGCTATTGGTGTCAGACAGCTGAGGGGAAATTTATTCTACTTTGGAAGAGTGGAGATTGGTAGGACTCTTGTATATTTGTGGGTGACCACACAGGCATATGTATATGAGCAGCGCTAATAGGATTCTGGGTTGTTAATAATAAAAACAGCAATGAACAAGCAAATAGAAGTTGGGAACAGTGGCCAGGTGGGAAGCACCTGGAGCAGTTAGATATAGGAGATTATTGTGTAAATATATGGGACTTCCACAGGCTAAAAATATCCCTTTAAACAGGATGAGAAAAAGAGTGAAGGGAGAGAAACTTGTGGGCACACAAGGGGCCAGATGCGAGTATCTTGCCCAACGTCAGTGGACAGCCTTTACTGACTGCAAGAGAGAAAGGATGTCACATTGGGAGAAATGAAGGCAATTAGCCTTGGTGAGAATAAAGTGTAACCAGTCCAAAAAACACGCAAGATGAAGCAGGAGAGAAAATGGGAGGCTGGATCACACGGCCCAGAAAAGGAGTCCAAAGCCTTGCCTTATTCGGACAAGAAGAAGCCTTTGAGGAGTTTGAAACCAAACAGAAGCTTGGATATATTTCCATTCTACAAAGATCCTTATGGCCGAGGGAAATGGATTGGGAGCCATGCGAGAGCTAAAGAGAAGACTCACCAGCCTCTTATCTCAGGAGGGTTTGCTGTGAAGAAGCTGGTGCTGTGGATGAAGCCAGGGCCGGCGAGAGAGCTTACGCATAGGCTGTGAAGAACAAGAAGAAAGGGAAGAAAGCAGGAGGTCTCTGAAGAGGCACACAGCAGCAGACAGGACATCTACTTAGGGGAAGAGATTTCCACTCCACTGAGCCACCCGTGAGAAAGGGGTGGCAGAGATGGAAACAGTCGGGATAAATAGGGGGTGTCAGGAGAAATTTAAAGATGAACCCAACCGACAGCTCCCATTTTCTCTGCAGCATAGAATGTGAACTCAGCTAGTGAAAGTTGACAAGGAGGTGATGGGGGCCAAAGTCAAGGGAGAATGGAAGTTTGGGGGTGGGTGAGTGGGTGGCAGGGCCTGAATGTGACACAGTAGGAAAGCTGAACTCTAGCAAGAGGGAGCCCTGGAGATGTCCCTGATGCTAGCGCTACAGCTGTGTGTCTGTGCATCTGTCTGGCAGGTGCCAGCATGGGCTCAAGGATTATGGTGTCGGGCGGTGGATGGGAACTCTTGCGTGACTCCTCAGCTCAGAAAGAAACAAGCACGGCTTTGTAAACACCTACATGCAAGAGTTTGTGTATACTGCACTAATCACGGTTTAAGTGGCATGCCAAAACTAGACTTTGCTTTCTAGGGCCCCATTCTGAGGTTTGCAGTTTAAGGTGAAGAGGTCTTAAAAGCCTTCCTAGCACAGCGCTAGTACACGTTGAGGGAGACCCAGGGAAAGTAGATGTGTAACATAAAGGACTGGGGGCAGGGGGGGGGAGACAAAAGCAACAGGGACTCCCAGGAGAGACCTAACACTATGCCTCCTTCACCACACCACAGGGATCAGTACAGTAAAGGCTCTATCCAATAAAGTGTTCCGATATAATACTCTCCTCCAAGTCAGCCACCTATGTTTCTGTAAAAACCTTGCGGTCCACCTCTGTCAGCTCTGAGAGCAATTTCACAACCACTGGAAGTTGGAGAAAGCAATTCACAAGGGCTAAGCCTAAGGGTTAGGTCCCCCATCTGGCCTGTGTGAGGTGACCAATCTGGAACCATCCGCAATATAAAAGGCATCAGAGAGAAAGGACCCGTGAGGAGGGAACAGTCAGAGACCCTGGCGTGATGCTGGAGCTGACTGTCGCACAGTTTAAAGCCAAATCAAAATTGTTCTATTTTTAAGAGAACCTGCCCCAGAAACTCAGGCCAGAGGGTAGAGGAGGGATTTCTCTTTTCATTTTTCTTCTCTGTCAGCTGAGTAATTTCTGAAGAACTGCTGAGTGCTGAACAAGAAGACATTCAAGGACCCAAACTGAAGAGTCATTTTTCCCCACAACACCCTCGGGTAGCTGTTCACTGTCTCTGGCAGACAAAATGATTTTCCAGCCGGCTCCTGTAGGACCATCTATAAACAAATTAGGAATTTCAAAGGGTTTGTTTTCTGCCTTCTGGCTGCCAGTAGGGGCCATTCCCTTTGTGTCCTTCTTATGAAAAAGTAATTTAACAAAGAAAAAAAAGAGAGGGAGCCTCGGTTCAAAAACAGACAAGCGTCGACTCTCTCTCTCTCTCTCTCTCTCTCTCTCTNCCCCCCCCCCCTCGGCCCTTCCCCTCTCTCCATTGTCATGTTTGGTCAGTTTTCTGTCAAAATAACTTTTATTGTATGAGCCTCTCTGTCCTGCGGGGCTGCAGGAAGTCCAGCAATTCCATCAATAAGAAAGAAGACGGGAAATGAGTACTGATTTATGGCTGATTCTTCATAACAAATAGCACCAGTAAGTAAATGCCTAGTCTGCTGTGGAGGGGGAGGAAAAGGAAAATATGTCCATTCCCCTTCCAGCTCAGAAACAGACCCCAGCCGACTCAGCTTAGAAGCAGGAAATCTTTTTCCAAGCCTTTTTACGACAGCTTGTCTGGTCAAGCACAAAGCCGCACTTCAAGAGAAAGACAGGAATCAAATCTGCCTCGCGCTAACTCAGAACAGGAGTTGAGCTTGATATGTGACACTACTATCCACCCTGCCCCTCCTCCTCCTCACCCCTACCCCCCCACACCCCTCCTCCCGCCCCCAGCAACCTAGCTGCTTCATAGAGCCACAAATAAAGGTAGGAAAAGACACGCTACAGCCCCGCCCCTCGTTTCCCGCTAAGGACCCTAAGACAGGAGGAGCCAGGTGGTTCTGGCTAAGATGGTACTACCCACAGTCTTGCAGACAGGACCAGCAGGCCAGGGTCGCTGCCCCCTGTTTCTTGTGGCCCAGAGGCAGCATGTGGAGAATGAGCCGCTTTCCTGAGTCTTGGCACGAAAAGCCCATTTTCTCATTATCTTCGTTTTCATTCTCTGGGATTGATGTGGGGCTTGGCTGGCAGTCAAGAGCTGCGGAACAGGAGGCTCGCAAATACAGTTATTTCTAGCATGCTGATGCCTCCACTAATCACGGTTTAAGTGGCATGCCAAAACTAGACTTTGCTTTCTAGGGCCCCATTCTGAGGTTTGCAGTTTAAGGTGAAGAGGTCTTAAAAGCCTTCCTAGCACAGCGCGTTTCACTTAAGGAAATTTTTGGCTCGGGAAAACCAATTTGACACTACTGGGAGTATGCCAATAAAAAAAAAAAAAAAATTTCTGTGTGGCCTTCATTCAGTTCTGGGTAGGGTTTTTTTTTTTGGGGGGGGGGGGGGGTTTGAGACAGGGATTCTCTGTAGCTTTGGGGCCTGTCCAGGAACTAACTCTTGTCAACCAGGCTGGCCTTGAACTCACAGAGATCTGCCTGCCTCTGCCTCCCGGAGTGCTGGGATTAAAGGCATCTGCCACCACCACCCGGCTCTGGGTAGTTATTTAAAGCACACTTTTTTGTAGACTCTTATTTGCCAGTTCCATGTCTGCCGAGTTGATTTTGCAGGAAAATTTCTGGGAGTCACACCAGTACTGTGTTCAAATAAAAAATGAATACTGTCCTATGGAACTAAGGCCATCACAGACAGGTCTATGGCGCGCGCGCGCGCGCACGTGTGTGTGTGTGTGTGTGTGTGTGTGTGTGTGTGTGTGTGTGCTTGTTGTGGGTGGAGGGGAGTGTGCAGTGGGTGCTGGGAGGTGAAAAGGCAATGTGGGGCAGAAATGTGGCATCCCAGGGAAGCGAAAGCTCACCTCCAACCTCGCTTCCTAATCCCAATTAAGTTTTTTGTTTGTTTTTTGTTTTGTATTTTTAATTGATTTTATTGAGCTATACATTTTTCTCTGCTCCCCTCCCTAAAATGGTTGAAAGACACTTAAGGAAATGCTCAACATCCTTAGCCATCAGAGAAATGCAAATCAGAACAACTCTGAGATTCCATCTCACACCTCTAAGAATGGCCAAGATCAAAAACACTGGTGGCAGCTTATGCTGGAGAGGTTGTGGGGTAAAGGGAACACTTCTGCATTGCTGGTGGGAGTGCAAGCTGGTACAACCCCATTGGATATCAGTATGGAGATTTCTTAGAAAAATAGGAAACAACCTTCCTTGAGACCCAGCAATACCACTTTGGGGTATATACCCAAAGGATGCTCAATCGTACCCCCAATTAAGATTTTTCGGTTCATAAGAAAAACATGCATTATGTTCCCACTACCTACTAGAAATGACTCGACTCATTCTCAGATATACCCCCTACCTACATACCTCAAAGGGCATGGAGGGGAGCAGGTTAAGAAACAAACACCATTTTAAATTCATTTCTTTTTTTTTTTTCAATAGCATGCCCAGGAGACATATTGCTAATGTGTTTTCCGTGAGGAGATGAAGCCAGCCCTTTCTGCGTATGTGAAAGAAAAGCACACTCCTTGGAGGCAGGGAAAGGAATCAGTTTTCAACAAAAGTATTTATAGTCGTTGGGCTGAGAGGATTGACCTGGGTTCAAACGACTAATGGAGAACAGACAAATAGTCCTTCCGTTCCCCTCGTGCCGTAAAAGAATGCAGTATTATGCTGAAGACAAGATTTAATAAGCTTAAACATGTGTAATGTAAAAAAGATGAGAGGCGAGTCACAGAGGGAATCTAGGTAGTGTGTCCAGGACCGTACAGCGGTTTTACAAATTGTTTATTTCCTCTACCAGATGGACCTTTTAAATTTTCCTCTCTGTGTACCTTAGTCCTAATGGAAAATCCCCCTGAACCCCTTCAGTGCCTGCATTCCCTTTCTGGGACCGTGGCCAGGCACAGTGCACGCAGGGTTAACGCCAGTCTGGAGCGGCTCTCTGCCCTCAGCGAGGTTATTAAACGGGAACATTTGACTCATAATTTGTTCTCCTCATGTTAAGTAGATTGCAATAACTCAGCTGTCCAGGATCTGTTTATCAATGCTCTGTGGCTTTCAGCAGTAGATATTTTATAACCACTAAATAGATGTTCAGACCACTCATCAAATGAAAATCTCCTGTTCTCAGGGCGGGTGTTATCATCACACCCCACCAAGAGAAGAGCCCTGGAGAGGTAGGAACCCCGACCCACAGTCTATCAGGCTGAGCCAGATTCCCATCCCACTAAATGGCTGTAATAAAAACGGGTCCAGCCTCAGAAATGAGTGGAACATTTCAGGAGCTCTTCATTAGCCTATACTGTCCTAATAAATTGCCCTTTTATTGAGTTTTCCTGTCTCCTTTGTATGCTTTCAAATAAAAGCCTTTCTAAGCATTTCAATCAAGAATGGAGAAGCGAGGGAAGATAGTAAGACTAGGTAAACAAGACACCTTGCAATGCTTTAGATTTCAGATTTTTTTTTAATTTTGAAATTTGTGTGTGTGCATACATGATGTGTGTAATGTATGTAAGTATATGTGTATACAATGTGTGCATGCATTAATGTGTATGAGTGTGGGCATGCCTGCGTCATGCCTTATGCATGGAGGTCAGAGGCCAGCCTCAGGTATCTGTCTCTCCTGCAACTTTGTTTGACACATTGTCTCTCCTTTTGTTGTTACTGTATGTGCCGCTCTTGCAGGCTGGGGAGTCTCCACCTCCCATCCTTCCTTAGGATGCTAGGATTATAGATCTCTGCTACCCTATCTAGTTCTTTTAACTGGGTTCTGGGGATTTGAACTCAGGTCCTTGTGCTTGCATGCCGAGCACTCTACTCAGCCATCTCCCTGGCTCGGATTTCAGAATCCTTGCATACATGCAAGGAAGCTAGCTTGAGGGTGGAACGCATGTCATCCTGAAATTGCTTATGTTCTTTATATCCACATACACACAGCCTGGGGTTAATTTCATACAATCTTTCTGTGCACCGCTGTTTTCACTTAGACTCCCACAGGACAGGGGTTGAATTCCCTGCATATGGTGACATGTTGGCACTCAAGGAATTTGGATTTTGGAGTAGGATAGATTTCAGATTTTTATATAAAGCATGTTGGTCTATGTTGCAAAGTGTATTCTGTAGCTGTTGTGTCGTTCGAAGTAGGCCATTTTAAATTATGAGAAGATTCTTATTATCACAGATAAATTCTCCCCCATGACAATCTTATTTTTGTTTATGAACCACAGTGACTTTGGTATTTCCATCCAGCATAAAAGATTATCTCCTCAAATGCAAGTATACAACTGTTTGATAGTGATAATAAAATGAGACCCTATAGAACCTCTTAGATGGGGTAGGAAATAACTCGAGAGCTGAAGGCTAGCATAAGGCCACCAACTTTATGAGTAAGTGGAAATTCACATTTTAGAAAAAAATGCTTGAACTTCAACCTTGAAGTCCAGTCCTCATATTTACCAGTCATATAAACAAAAGAACAGTCCCATTTCCATTCATCTTACTTGGGACACTGTCACTACAGCTGAGAAGAACTCAGTTCTCTCTCCTTCAGTGGCAGGAGCAGGGTCTTGTGGCTGGGTCTAGAGCAGGAAAGAAGCACTGAAGAATAGTTGAGCCTCGGCTCTGTATTGGCATAAGAAGAGATGCTTCTCTGAGGAGTATCCGCCACTGAGAGAGACAACCAGAAAACAAGGCCAACATACACAACTTCTATCCTAAAACTCCCTTCTCTAACTGTCCTTGCCATCTGTGGGGTGTGGTAACCACAGGATATTGTTTCTATCACCATAGCAACTACTAGGAATCTCATAAAGCATGATTTATAATTAGGGAAAAAGTTGAAAGATTATTAGGGGAAAATTCTCATGAGGAAGTGCTGTTTTTTTTATTGCTCTGATTTATTAGCATGTCTAACTATACACATTAACGATATTTGCGATGATATTGATATTACAATACAAGCATATGACATGCGAAGTTTGCGGTTTCCCATAATCCTCCACTTCTCCATTCACTTTTCCCTTTTATTGAAAAATAGATATATTTTCTCACATAGTAGACCCTGATTCTGGTTTCTCATCCTTCTGCTCCTTCCAGTTCTTCCCCACCTCCCTCCCATCTGTATCATTTCCTTTCTGCATCTCATTAGAAAACAGGCTTCTAAGGGGTGATAATAAAATATGATACAAAATAATTAATATTTTATAATAATATAAAAGAAAAACTATTTTCTTTTATATTATTATATTTTATTATTATAATATATTATATTATTATATTTTATAATAATATAAAAGAAAAACTAGCACATCGGAATAGGACAAAGCATACAGAAGGAAAAGAGCCATGAAAGAGAAGGCACAAGAAATCAAGATGCACTTGTTCAAACACTTAGGACTCCCACAAAGAGGGCAAAGTGGAAGCCATAATACATCTACAAAGGGACATTAAGGTAAAACACAGAAAAAAAATGTAACTAAAATAAAATTAAAAAAGGTAATTTAAAAAAAAATAAGAAAAAAATCCTGACATGACATGAAACAAGGACCCTTTAAAAATGTTACTGAATTCGTTTTCTGTTGTCCACTTACCTTTAAATGTCTTCTGTGCCTTTGACCTGGGTTTCTTCTCTTTCCTCTATTCCTAGTATTCTTAGATTTTGTCTTTTCATAGTGCCCCAAATTTCTTGGCTATTTTATACAAGGACTTTTTTAGATTTAACATTTTCTTTGGTGGAGATATCCATTTCTTTCATCATATCTTCAATGTCTAAGATTCTGTCTTCCATTTCTTGTGTTCTTTTGGGGAAGGCTTGCCTCTGAGGTTCCTGTAGAAGTTCCCAATTTCTCAACTTTCAGATTTCCCTCAGTCTGGGATTTCTTTAGTGATTCTCTTTCCACTTTCAGGTCTTGAACTCTTTTCTTCATATCTTTCCACTATTTGTGTTTTCATAGGTTTCTTTAAGGACCGCTATCATAGTCTTGAAGGCTATTTTAAGCCTTTGTCCTTGTGCTTCAGCTACGCTGAGATATTCAGGACTTGCTGTGCTAGAGTTGCTGGGCTCTAGCATAGATATGATGTCCTGGCTTTGATTGTGTTTACGCTGGTGTCTAGGTATCTGGATTTGAGAAGATTGCAATTCTGGGTGCTGGTATCTGGTCCTGTAGGTGGGTGTTTCGTTTCTTGGTTTCTGTTTCCTCTCTGGTTCTTAGGAGAGTGGTGACTGTATGTTGCCTGCTGGGATCCTGAAAGATGTGTTCACTGGGAGTTCTGGTTAAAATGTGTTCTAGGTATTGGGGGCTAACTCTTAGGAATGAGGACAGGGCCTAAGACGGTCCACAGAAGGGAGAAGAGCAGGGTGTTCCACCAGGACCTGCATAGTCTCCTGGGAATGAAGGGAAGAGGAGTAGGGAAAGGCCATAACATGTGGGCTCCTGCACAGCGGCAGATGAGATTGTGACATCACATTTGGAGGAGAAGAGGGAGAAGATCTGTGATTAGCCTACTGCTTCCCTGGCCTGTGTGGCTGGTGCTTCCCAGGGAAAGCCTGCTGATGTTGGAGGCTGGGATAATGTGATGAGTGGGAGGAAAGGAAGCTAGAGGGGGAGATCTGTTGGAGATGGGTGCTGCAGGACGACCACAGACCTGGTGCCAGGATGAGGGGATTGGAATTGGAGAAGAGGAAGAGGTGGAAATCGGCAATTTGAGGAAGTGTGGTTTAATATGAAATTTGACGTGTAAATGTGAACATGAAACAGAAAGAGAGAGCATGAGGTGGAAAGGAACACTGAAGGAGAGCCTCCTGACTCTGTAGGAGGATGGGAAACTGTGCTCTCATTCATAAACAAAATAACAATGTCCAATTGAAAAGTAGAAAAATTTATTAATATGGGTGCCATGATTTTTTTAAAGAAAAGATCAAGAGTCAGTGACACTAATCCTGACAACAAATAAAGCTGAAAGCTACAAAATATATGTTTTAAAGATGGGTCAGAAGAGGCTGCAAACTCAGCTGCGCTGCACTTCAGAGAGTGAAAAGCCCTTCACAGAGAGGAAGAGCTTGGCAGTCCAAGGTTGAAGAGGACTCAATCAAACTTTCCGGAGCAAGAGTTTGATGAATTGGTGTGTAGAACAGATTTCAATCTGCAGGAGCTCTAGAATGAAGCAAGGTTCCAGACACTCATTGTATCAGTTCCATGAGTCTTTACTGAGAGCCCAGGAGAAGTACTTTATCAGTGGGTAGGGCGAGAGAGATCTGGCAGAGAGCCCTTGGGACACATACATCTATAAATTACATATGCAACATACATTGTACACGTATACCTTATATATTATCCCTTTATATATTATTACTTCACATATTATGTGCTATCTCTTTAGATAGTATGATACATATTACTTCATGTTGCATAGTGTTATACATCATGTAGATATTTTACCATATGATATAGTATGTATAAATATACATATACAACATGTAAAAATACATGATTTATTTTAAAAACTTAGCATCTAAGAAAAAATCCAATAATGAATATGCATTTATAATATATATATAGTAATAACATATGAATTGACAAGGACTCAAAATGTGGGGCCATAGAGAGTATCATTCTATTTTAATGCTTTTATGAAGTTTGTTGAAGATATGATAATTTAATAGTTTATACGATAAACTCTAAAGCAGCTATTAAGAACAAATTTAACATGAGAGGTACAAACACAAGATGTCAGACCAAGCAAATACTAAAAGAAATGGAATTCCCTTGAGAGAAGGCTGGAAATGAAGAAAAGGAGAAGGAACAAATAGGTTAAGTATAATAAACACCAGCATGGGACACTCAAGTGCAATCAAGCACTAACTGTGGCTGAGCCAATTGTGTGTTAAACTGGGAAACCAGTTTAGATTTTAAAATCAAGGCAAATTTATATGACTTGTAATAAAGATATTTTAGTGATGAAGTACAGACAATATGAGAGTAAAGGGAAGGAAGACAGTGTGACATGATTGGTGGATGGTCTCCAAAGAAGCACGCCACGTGCTCCTGCTGTACCTGGGCAACGTGTTGCTGCCCGTGTCACGAGATCTAATCCGCTGCCAATCCCTTTGGGTGTGAGCTGGCTTTGGAGACCTGACTAGTAAACACAGCACAGCGGACATGCTCGTATCTGCTTCTGAATGCACTTTACCATACATACCTTGCAGAGTCTGCCCAAGACTTTAGAATGTTTGCTTTTTTTATTGCTGCCTTTGAGAAACCCACTGCCATGTTGTGAGATGCCCATATTTTTCTCTGTGAAATGAGCAAGTCAGAGGATGGGGTAAACGTGACACTGAGATGGGATTCCCTCCACCCGAACGGAAACATTTTAAATAGGAATATTTATTCATAAAATTCTCTTTGAGTTTGTTTTCTTTTCAAAATATTTTCTTAGAATACGCTAGCTATACATAAAAAAATTAATTATGAGATTTTCTTGTCCCCTTTTCATTCTTGCTAATTCCTTTTCTCATCTCAGCTAATCCCCCTTGGCCCCTTTTTTGGTCTTTGTGTGTATGTGTGCATGTATTTGACCCCCTGAGTTTCACTTGAGTTATTTACAGGAGCACAGGCACCTTACCATTGACTACACCACGGAGGAGAATGTCTCTTCCTGCTTCAGAAACAATTAATTACTTGTTAATTACCTCAGGGTAGTGTGGACTCCATGAATTATGAGTTTAACAGCCATGTGATGACCAGAAGTCAGTGTTCCATGCTGTTCCCCTGCTTTACATTAAATGGGAATGAGTTAAATTATTAAAAGACAGACAATATTTTCAATTTTAAAATGAGACTTTGTACTACTTATAATACATATATTTTAGCGATGAAGCACAAACTAATTAAAAGGAAAAGGGTGGGAAAAATATGACAGGACTGTCTCATTCTTTTTGTCCCTTCTTCTGAAGAGTTCTTTGATTTTGGATGATTTTATTTTTCTTAACATTTTGAACTTAGTCATGAAATACATGGCCAGTTGTAGAAGGGGATAAAAGAGAAGGCCAATGTCATTACCATGACGTTATTACCTAGCTTTCCTCCTCCCACAAACAATCCACCTGCATGTTCTCCTGCAACCGGTTTCCCATATTTTGCACAATGACTTCAAAACATTTACCAACTTAAAGTAGGATGTCAGGTTAAAAAGGCTCACCTTGCAAGTTTACCTGTCTTGGATGGTAATTTGTGCCTACAGATGTCTTCCAGGTTAATTATAAGTTGCCTTATGTAGAAGTGCCTCAGTCAGAGTAGGCCATGTTTAGTCTATAATCACATGTTCACTCATTCTCCAGTCATTGGGAGTAGTAAGACCATTAGATAGACAGACATAGACAGATAAATAAATTATAGGTAGGTGTAGATAGGTAAATATTAGACAAAGATAGACATAGATAAAAATAGATTACGGATAGACAGACATGATAAATGACAGACACAATAGATGACAGATGGACAAACGGACAGATGAATGGACAGCCAAAGAGAAGGACAGATGAGAGACGATCAATGATAGTTAGAAGACAGTTATAGGTTGATAGGTAGATAACATATTGATCTAACAGACAGACAGACACACAGGTATATAGAAACACCTCTTTTATTCTGCTACCTTCTATGGATCAGAGCAAGTCACATATCAACCATGTTTTAAGAGAAAAGTTATGAAATTTTCTGTTTGATAAGAAAAGGGGCAAAGACACTTTCTAAAAGACAAAACTACAGAAAGAGTAAATGATATTGAACATTTTGTAATCTACCACTTTCTAGAGCAGAGATTCCAGGATAAGAACAATGGGTTTGCAATCAGAGCACAAACGAGTAAGAAGAGAAAGTTCCTGAAGGAAATTTCTGAGTGACAACAGACCTGATATCCTGACACGTGGGACTACTCTGAAAGGAGTTCTAGAGTTCTCTCAATCCACATAGCCACAGACTGTGGTTCACAGAAAGCAGTTCCTTCAATGGAATGATGGATACATAAAAATGGTAGTGGCAAACTGTGGGTCAGCAAGAAAGCAGTTGATGAAGGTATATAAACATTCGGGCTGCTAGCACTGGAGAAACTAGGAACATTTCAAATACAGTGAGTGTGGTAGATCATGGACTTCATGGAATGTGATCATACAAATATATAAAACTACTTATATATTTGCATAGTCATAATAACATCAGTGTTGAACATGTATTTAGCAACACAAACACGTGGTACAAGAACAAGTGAATGGGGGGCGAGGTACAGAAAGGTAAAGAAAACAATCTCAGGGTTTAGGACACAAAACCCAAAGATCAGCAGAACTTCAACACCCCTCAAGAACAGTTGGTCAAATGTGACGCCGATGTTTGTCTTACAGGCAAACCCCAATTTGCAAGCCTAAAAGCAGGGGTGTAAAGCTGTGCCGTTATTGTTAAAAATTTTTTGTTATCCTAAACAGTCTATTAGCAGGCTGAGTTTGTCAAAAAATTATTTGAAAAAAAATCTGGGCAAAATAATGCAAAGCTTAATTTGAAACATGTGCTAATTGCATTCAACTAAATATAGAGGAAGCAGTTTCATGATTTCTAATTACAGATGGCCAACCATCATGGTTGTCTTTAAAAGAATAGCTAGTGTAGTATAGAATGAGAAGGAATTTGAAACCTTGAATTTCATTGGGAAGATTTCCAAAATTCATTAGCATTTGCTTGCAAGATTTGTGGTTGGAGCATGGGATTAAAGTCACTACTTAATGACTTTAAATGTTTTTCTGGGGTTAGAGAGAAGGCTCGGAGGTTAGAAGTGCTCACTAGTCGTAAAAACATAGTGTCTGTTCTATGCTCTATGGTGTGCAAGCCGGGAACCAGGCTGAAGACTTAAAAACTTAAAAACACACGCACACAGACAGACAGAGACATGGGAACATGGGTCATCCTTGATACAAGAATGCCAACTTTTTTGTGCTCAGGGGCAGCTGATATAAGGATCCTTAACTGATTGCCATGCCCCAGCTCTTGGGATTTCCAGCTAGCTGTAAAACCCACCAGAATTCACTCCCCTGCCATCGAGGGCTCCTGCTCAGAGCAGCTGCAGGCCCAGGTAAACAAATTGTTTTGCTCAGTTCACTCCAGCAGCCAAAGGATCTGAGGCAGGCAAAGAAAGCCAAGGGGACAAGGGTCTGCAGCCCCACCCCCACCCCAACAACTAGTCTTCTATAGGACCCTGGTTTGGTTATCAGCACTCACATTAGGTGGCTCCCAGTTGCCTGTAACTCCAGCACCAGGGCACATGATGCCCATTTTAACCTTGTGCACTCACACATAGGTGGCATACATACATACATACATACACAGACACCACCAGCATCAGTATCAACATCAGCACCACCACCACCATCAGCACCACCACCACCATCAGCACCACCATCACCATCAGCACCACCACCCAACATCAGCACCACCACCACCATCAGCACCACCACCACCACCATCAGCACCGCCACCCAACATCAGCACCACTACCAACATCAGCAGCACCACCACCACCACCATCAGCACCACCATCACCATCAGCACCACCACCACCATCAGCACCACCACCACCACCATCAGCACCACCACCACCACCATCAGCACCACCACCATCACCATCAGCACCACCACCACCACCATCAGCACCACCACCAACATCAGCACCACCACCACCACCATCAGCACCACCACCAACATCAGCACCACCACCACCACCATCAGCACCACCACCAACATCAGCAGCACAAATAAATAAATGAATAAATAAATAAATAAATAATTTTAGAGATCTTCCTTGGAGCCAAAAAGATGGTTTATGGTTTATCAGACGAAAGATACTTTCTGTGCTAACTCCACAACCTAAGTCCTACAGCCTACGTAAAAAGCCACCTATGGGATATGCATCTGTCATCCTAGGACTCCTACAGCAAGGTGGGAGGTGGAGCTAGGAGAATCAGCTGGAGGTTCACAGGAGCAGGGCAGCTGCAGAGACAACAAGGAAGTCCTTGCCTCAGACAAGACAGAAGAGGAACTGACTTCCTAAAATTGTCCTCTGACCTCCACATGTATGGCAAGGCACACATGTGCCCACAATCACACACCTACATCATAAACACATACACATCAGTAGATAACATTTTAGATTTTAATGTAAATGTTTTTCTCTATGGAAAATGTGGTAACTCTGTGTTAAGTGGGACTTGCTATTTTAAGAAGAAAATTAGACTTCATCCAGAGACAATTAACGTGTGTAAGTACACACAAAATGTACCCACAGTAGAACACAAAGGCTAACTCGTCCTCGAAAGGTGGCATAATCGTTTAATCCAATGTTTGTGACCAGGTGCTTGGAGGTGGCTGAGGGGCTTTATAATTTTATAAATAAGATTATCTATAAATCCTCCTTGTCAGGAAAGTAACAATATTTGACAGTGTTTTTGTGTGGTGACTTTGTTGAAGTAATTCTCTTTCGTTTTCTATATTTTGAAGACGGCACGCCAGAGTTGGTCTTAAATTAGATTAATGCATGAGCATGGGAATGGGTAGAGACTGAGGGACTCTCTGGAGCCATTGTTCCCAGGGTGTGTTCGTGGGGCACTTCCGGGTCTCACTGGAGCCCTCCCGTGTAATGCACTCATTTTAAACAGAGTTTATGGGTGCTAGATGAAATGTCTCTCAGGGGCGCAGCTACTCTGTCCTGTTGAGCAGACCATATTTTGGAGCCTCTTGGAAACAATGCCTCTGATGAGTTTAAAGGATAGAGACAAGCATCAGACCAGACAAGCCGGCTTAGTGTCTCTTATCTCACCTGCAAATTCTAGAGTGTGGGAGTGCGGAAGAAAAATGGGAGGGTCTTATCAACCATGGTAATGGGCTTTTCTTTATGTTGTTATCCAAAATTTCAATGGAAGAAGAATGACTAATGCCTTGAGGACTAAAGCAGATGTTACGTTTTTAATTTAATTGAGGGAGTGCCTACTGAGTAGCTTTACTTTCTGAAAAAGTCATATATATA
>NW_026067946.1:1421679-1503318 GCF_014885135.2 Alexandromys fortis | reverse complement strand
ATATATATTACAAAATTGTCTAAAAATAAGTAGCTCTCAGTCCCAGTGTCCCAGTGACTTGCATTTTCATAATGTAATCAGGCACTTCACCGTTGTAAACCACCGGCAGTTGAGAGCCTTGCTTATTTCTTTGTTTTCTGAGTTTGGAACTTGAGTTCTGAAATGGCTACTCATTCTCAGCTCACTTTTTGCTAACCTGCCTATATTTAACTACTTTCCATTTTTATAGGACCCTAAATGTTAACCAAGTTGAGTTGGCAGCCAAGAAATGGAGACAACCTGAGTGTTCCTCAATTGATGATCAGATAATGAAAATCTGGTACATTTAAAGAGTTTCATTGGTTTATTAATTTTACTGTTTTATGCATATGAGTTTTTGTCTTATGAGCATGTATGTGCACTATATGCATGCCTGGTGCCCTCAAATATGGTACCAGAAGAAGGCTTCATAGCTCCAGGGAATGGAGTTAAAATGGTTGCAAGCTACCATATCCCCATTGGCTAGCTCTCATAGTTCTGGAAGGTACCATGCATGCTACTGGAGAAAAGTAATCATTAATTTTATCTTCAAACCTGAAGACCTACAGTAAACACCAGTCTGACAAGAGAGGTCCACTGGTTTGTTATGGGTAAGAACATTACAATGGTAACCAAGCACTTTGTGATTGGATTTAAGATTTAAGGCCCCCTCTACAAGATGAAAGCAATACCTGGTGTCATTAACAGAGCCAAGAACCTCTGGGTAGACAAGACATAGGCCCTAGTAGAGAGTCTACTACTGTAATATGGGTGTAATATCAAAACCACTCCTAATAACTTGTTATATTTGTAGTTTCGTTCATCTGTCATCCTTCTTTCTGTAGTAGGTGGAGGTTAACACAAAGACTCACAACTCATCAAAGTATAGGCAATAAGAGTATACAGAATGGAGCTGTGGAGCCAGTGCCAGTGGATACATCTACAAAACAACGAACACCTGTACCTAAAGCTCAGGGAACATTATGTAGAGCGGGTGGAAAGATTGTAAGAGCCAAAAAATCTGGAAGTTTGTTTTGTGACTCCTTGAATTTAATCAAGGCCACCTGTGTGACCTTGGGTGCTGTACACTGGAATCTGGTGGCTCCTCAGTAGGTCCATAGATGGAAACAAGGCCTACCCCTCCCCTAGAACCTATCAGTAGCCAATAATTTATCAGGGAGGAATAAACCTCCCTGGCTCCCTCCCTGATCCCTGACTGCCTGTTGACAGGTCTGGTCTTGTACTTGCATGGGCCCAGAGCGGGCAACTGCAGTTTCAAGAAGGTTGTGATTACATCAGCTGTACCATGTCCTGAGGACAGACAACATTCTGAAGCCTTTCTCCCTATCTTCAGGCTATTACAGTCTTTCCACCCCTCTTCTGGAATGTTCCCTGAGCCTTTGATGGGGTGGTATAAATGGCCTGTGTAGTGCTGATCACCAGACGCCTGTTAGCCTCAGCGTATTGATCAGTCATGTATTCCTGTATTCACGGGGGTTAACTGAAAAAAGAAGTTTCTCTAATGAAGGCCGAGAGTAGCATTTAAGTTATAAACGTAAATACTGACAAGATACCTTAATGATTCTGTAGTAGGCTATAAGGATAGAACTAGAAGGTGGAACTGATGGGGTGGGTTATGGAAACCAGTCTCAGTAAAGGGCTGTATTGTTTAATGTTAAAACTTTTGCCTGGAAGTTTGACAAAATGCAAACTATTTTAGGATAAATTCAGACGCAACACAGATGACGCAGCGTAGCAGTTCAATAACAGAAGCCAAAGAGCACACACAAGTCCTCCTTCTGTTTGCTCTTATAGTGAAGGCAGAGCAGGGAGAGTGAAGAACTTCACCCTCTGCGGTTGGGATGTAGTTGGAAAAAAGAAGATGACCGTTCCATCCTAACTGTGGGGAAGAGAGCATTAACTCACGGGATGAATTCTGCGAGAGCTGAATTCAGAGAAAAGGTGGCTTTAGTTTGGCTATGTGCAAATACTAGCTAGGCAAGACTGTCACATGGCATGGACATATCAAACAAGGGAAATTTAGGAAAGAAAGAAGTAAATACACTTAATATCAAGGCGGCATCCGACGCTGAGGACTACGTAGTCCAACCGAGGTGGAAGAGGAGGACAGGCAGAGCTGTTGAGGGAGTGGATACGTATCAGGGAAGAAGTGTCAAGAGATGGGGCTAAGAAGGTGGTGATATTGTAGGTATCCCCTCTTCCTACTGGAGCCCTGCTGTGCCCGATAGCCTGGGAGACCGGCCTACATGAGTAGCGCATGGTCTCTGAGAGTGGGTCTAAGGTGGCCCCATGGGGAAATCAGATGCAGATCAGAGGCCAGGACTCTTCCTGAGGACATGGTATTGCTTCTCCCAGCTGCCTCTCCCAGGTTCTCCACAAGCCTATGTGAAGCCCACAGCTTGTGACAGGTGGTGATTCTGGCTCACATTTCTTGTCCCCCAGGGTGGTCACATTTCCCTAGCCCAAGTGTATGTAGCCTTTTCTCCTCACTTCCTGGACCTCACTTCGTCTTCCTCTCCTCTATTTTAAAATTTAATTTTTTTATTTTAATTGACAGGTAGTGTCTTGATATGTTTATGGAATATGCTGTGTTGTTTCAATGAATACTTTGAAATGATCAAATAATTGGCATACTCACCAACTCGGAAGTCGTATGGCTCTGCTGATAATATTTAGTCTTCTCTTAGCTGTTTAGAAATATTCAATTGATTGTCAACCAGAGTAACTATTGTTCTACATCGCTACTAGAAGCTATTTTTCCTTCCCAAGTGTGCATTTTGTACCCATCAATCATCTTCTCCCCATCTCCTCTTCCTCCAGCAGCAGGTAACCGCTATTCTGTTTTACGCTTCCATAGAGTCAATATTTTAAACTTCTGTAGATTGGTAAGGATATTCAGTATCCGTGTTTCTGTGTCTGGCTTGTTTCAGTGTATATGGAGCCTTCCAGGCTCATCCATGCTGTGCCTAATGGAAGCGTCATTGTTTTATAGCTCAGTGTTATTCCGTCGTATTTATGCAACACATTTTCACGATCCATTGTAGACACCTATGTAGTAATAAAAGCGGCGGGGCTGCGTCCCCAGCACCCCAGCCGCCTGCTAGCTTATGCCCGAAATAACAACACACAAATGTATTCATTTAAACACTGCTTGACTCATTTCTATCTAGCCTCTTCTAGGCTAAGCCTCACATATTAATTTAGCCCATTTCTAATCATCTGTGTAAGCACCCCAATGTGCACTTACCGGGAAGATTCTAGCCTACGTCCATCCTGGGTCGGAGGAGCTTCATTGCGTGCATCTGCCCGGGAGAGCGGAGCATGCCTCTCTGTCTGAGGCGTCTGGCTCTGAGAGGAGCTGCATTACTTCTGACCTCACTTCCTCTTCCTCCCAGCATTCTCTTCTGTTTTCTCCACCCACCTATGTTCTAACCAATAAAATGGGCCAAGCCAGTTTCCTTATTAGCCAATGACCTTCCTCCATCACACCTAGGTTAATCTCGTGTCCTCTCTGTGGTTCTATGACTAGCGCTGCTGTGACAGATGTGGGAATCCTGCCTGTGTTCATCCCTTCCACGTCTTCTCTTCAACCAGTGTGTGTGTGTGTGTGTATGTGGTTCCTGCCTTCTGCTAGGATTCCTGCTGATTTCAGGGCAAATCCAGGAAGAAGCATTTTCTGGAACCAACGGTGGAAGACTTTTTACCCAAGTGCTCTGACCATGGAATGGGATGAAGACTAGTGAGAAAAAAAAATCAGAAATTGTCTTGTTTGAGGTTAAAAAATGTTTCTTCTCTTTCTTTCTTTCTTTTTTTTTTCCTTGAGAAATGAAATGAGCAGGGATTCATTTGCGAGCTTTGGCAGAAGAAAATGAACAGTAGAAGAAAAATAAAGAGTAAGTAAAATGATTGCTTTGACAACACCGGTAATATGGGGTGGGGGCAAAGAGAGAGACGGGACGTCAGTCTGGAACAGAGCTAATCTATATCTTTTAAAGTTAGCAAGAGTTGAAAACAGCCCCATAAAACAGCTTTCTTGGGGTCAATTGCTTGATTGTCACATAAGGCAAATGGCCTCTTTAAATGACCAAATCACCTTCTCCTCAGGATTTTAACACGACAGAAAGGCTGCAAATATGACCAAGAGACAGCTAAAGATGAAATATCTACTTGGGTCTTACCTTTGTGAGTCACCGCCGTTATCAATCATTTATAGGACGCCATAAGCCGGCACGAGGAGAACCATGATTCTTCATTGCTTGTTAAAAATATTTACATTTTCCTCTACCAGCTGTATGTGAGGAACTGATATTTTCTGAATTGCTAAGTCAATAACATCTTCCTCGAGCCATCAAAGGATTTGATAAGCCAGCAAAACACGAGAGCCTCTGCTGCAAATACGTGGGAGGCACTTGGGCTGTCAGGCAATTAAGTGGACCTGAATAAGCTGATGTAATTAAGTCTCTTACTGCATAATTATCTTTATTTTCAATGTGTCTTTTGATGGAACATCTGTTCCCTGCTCCAGAAATGAAAAGGAAGGACCCACGCTCATGAGGCACACGGATCTGCAAGGGCCTAACACATGCTGCCGGGGCCACGGGCATTCGGGGCAACACATGGTGTCATTTGTTCATCTTTGCCTGCAAGAGGCAGGTGTCCTCATACCCTCAACCTGTGCCCGCCTGACCTCCGAGATCACAGCAGCTGCCTGGAGTCTTCTTACGTGCAACGGTCCCTGAGAGAGGCAGGGGTGCAGCTAGCTGGGAGGACTAAATGGAAGAGAGAGATGTATCAGATGGGGTACCAGGACTCAGCAGCCCTCTTTTGGAGTTCTGCCTCTGGGTGGCAGGGCTCGTGACTTGTCCCTTTACTTGGCAAATACAGTTAATCCAATCTGACCTGCTGAGATGCAATCAGTATTGTCTTGCCGGGGACGGGGGCGGGGGCGGGGGTGGGTGGCTGTTGTTTGCGGTGCAGGGCTTTTGTCCATTTCGCAAGCCTGCCAGGCACAGACTCCTGTTGGCAGATGCCTATGCTGGTGTGAACTGGGGGTTTCTGAATCACACTAACGCACGAGGAAGGCTCTGCTGAGAGGTTGATTTGGCACCATACGCCACCGCTGCTGCTGTTTGTGTGCGACGTGACCAATCACCGTTCTCTCTGTCTTGATTTGCTCAACTTGAAATGTGCAATCATGGCACCTTTACACAGGAAAAACGGCGAGAACTGAAAAGCCAACGGAGCCGGTAATGGCTAGTGCCTCTACTATATTAGCTGATCAAAAGAGAACCGACTCCTCCCCCTTCTCCCACCGCCAGCACAGGGACCTAAATGCTAGCTTGTTAGAAAGCGCTGAGGCATAGGCTCTCATTAAAGTCAGTCAGCTTCAACTCACTACAGTGCGCCTTGTTTGGGGAGCCAGAAGCCAGGCCTTTAAGAAGAGCATTTGAAAAGAAGATTACCCTTACTTACTGTTCAGCCGTCACAGTCCTCAGTCCGGGTCACAGCCTGACCGGTTCACGATGGAGGTACACCTTTGCGTTTTGGTCTTGCACCTCTGTGTCTTATATATAGTCTGATTCTTTCTCCCCCTCAACATAAATATCGTTGGCACTGGCTCAGCTTTTGGCACGCTGATATATTGAGTCAAGGCTTTCATCTCCCTTCTCTTTTCTTAATAGCCTTGTTGAAACATGGCTCTCATACCCTACAATTCGTCTGCTTTAAGTATATGATGTATTGGCTGTATTTTCACGGAGGAGGATGTTCATCATCATAGTCCATTTTCGAGCACTTTTACCACTCCAGGAAGAAATGTTACATCGTGTAGTCATTACTTCCTGTCCCCCTATAGCCCGGGGCGGCCACGAGTCTTTTTCTGTTTCTGTGGTTTTGCCTATTCAGGACATTTCATATAAATGGAATTATATAATATGCAATGTTTGGCATCTGGTTTCTCTCACTTGACACCATGCTCTGAGGGTCATCCATTTTGTGGTCTATATCAGTACTTAATTTCTTTTTATGGTTAAATAAAATTCCATTGAAATGGATAGCCCATATTTATTTATCTATCCGTCAGCTGGTGTGAAACTGATCTCTTTCCACTTCTGCTGTTACGCACAACGCCGGGAAGCACATTTTGCATGAACAAACACGTTGCTTCCGTTCTATAAGTGTTAGTAGAGAGATTGTTAAGTTATGTGGAAACTATACTTTAGCTCTTTAGTGGTTTTTTTCCTTACTGCTGGAGTTTGAACCCAATATCCATGTTAGACAACCACTGCTCCGCTGATCTGCATTCTCCGCTGTGTTTAGCTCTGAGAGGAGCCAGTTCCTTCATTTGTTTGAGTTTAGATTTTGAGATGTTTGTTTTGAGACAGAGTGGTGTGATATAGTTCAGGCTGGGCTAGAACTTGAGATCCTCTAATCCTTAGATTTTCCCATGTTGGAAATACAGGCATTGCGGCCAGTCTCGATTTTTCTAAACTGATTTTTAAAATGTTGTTAAACATTTTAAGCCCCTACTAGCAGTGCAGAATGCTGGGAGGAAGAGGAAGTGAGCTCAGAGGCCATGCTCCCCTCTCCCGGGCAGACACAGACACGGTAAAGCAAGCTGCCAGGTCAGACATGCTGAATCTTTCCCGGTAAGACCGGTGCTTATTAGAGATGGGTTGATGGGGATATCAGAATTAGCCAGTAAGGGCTAGAGCTAATGGGCCAAGCAGTGTTTAAGTGAATACAATTTGTGTGTTGTTATTTTGGGGCATAAGCTAGTGAGGCGGCCGGGGTGCTGGGGACGCAGCCCCGCCGCTCCTATTACAACAGGAGGGTCCAATTTGGTGCATCAGATTTGGTGGCAAGTGTATTTACCATCTCACTAACATGGACTAAAATTTTCATAAAGTGGAAAAAAGGTGGGGGGGAGCTTTTTGTGAAGACTAGTTAAGGATAAAGTTGTTGGAGCTGCTTTACAAATTATGAAGCACTGTATCAATTGTATGTCTGCTGCTTATAAATAAGACTCACGTTTAATGAAAATTTTTCTTGGTTTGGGTGTTGGACTTCAATTCTGGTAAAGACGATGTCTTCATGAAACTTCAGAAAATAAGCCCCCACTCCCTGCAACTCTTTGCTCAATTGCTGGATTATTGTTGAACATCCTAGCCATCAGCGGGCAGTGGCTCTTCCTAGAGCCCTGAAAGAGCACAGCTGCTCACAGCTGCATGCCAAAGCATACCAGCACTACAGAAAAACATCCTCTGTGTCCGCGGTCATCAAGCTTGAGAAGGAGCAGACATACACGGGGCCTTAGAATGAGGCTGCCTACCAAAAACAAAAAAAAATCACCCCCAGGGAAAACCAAACTCAAAGGTGGGCACAAACACAGGGGCACTGAGAAAGCATGTGTGTCCTCCTTAACAAATGCCTAAGCATGCATTTATAATTTATCCGCTGGGCTGTGCACGCTCCTGCACCCAGGTGGAGATTTGCCTCTGCTGAAGATTCAAGATGGCCTCATCCTCCTTTGCCACCTCAACAATGTGTGGGCTGGAGCAGATCCCTTCTCTATGTGGCCAGTCATCTTTTAGTTGTCTCCCTTGGCTTCCATTCATGGGCCCAGGACAAGGCTTCCTAAAAACAAAGGCTGACGCCTCAGAACTCACACATCACGTTAAAGTCAAAGACCAGTCCAGGTGCAAGAAAGTAGAAAGAAAAACTATTCCTCCTGATAACATACAATATGCCCAGCCCATAGACTCAACATAGGGTGTTGTGTATTTTTACATGCACTATCACGATCTTCCAGCAACATTATGAAAGCAGTTATTGCTTTGTCAATATTGGAGAGGAGGCAAAGAACCTAGGCTCTCACATTTGCCCCCACCACTAATGAGACCCTGCTCCAACCTCTTCACAGGTTTCCCCAATCTCCTCCTCACGCTCCTGACACCACACACTGCTTCTACCACCAGGCAGGCCCCTCTCTTGCTTTGTCCCCACGCCAATGTGGCCCCACCTACTTCGGCAGGTGGTATAAAACTCTACCTGTTCTTACCAGGACCCCGCCTCCAGGAGTATGACACAGTCTTTCCAGGCACACCAAATCCAGGAGGCCACCCCAGTTTCACTCTCAAATCCATTCTCTCTCCCCTAAGGCACTCTCTCTAGGCACCCAGATTACTACAAGACCACCCTGATTGTTTGGACTTTTCAAAGCTATCTAGTAGATCGCCTGACCTTAGAACACTTTATAGTACCTCAGGCTTCTAGGAAGAGGCCTGCTACCGTTCACTCTGTCTCCTTCCTCAAGACGGCTACCCAGATCACTGCCTCCTGATGTGCTTAGAAAACTGGACAAAAGATAGTCAAATTCAGATGCCTAGGACACATCACAAAAACACAAGAAATATAAAAACAAAACAAAACAATACATCTCCCCTAAAGATCACCAAACCTGTCCAAACCTGTAGTAAGTATCTCTAATAAGAAAACAAACAAAAAATTTAGAAAAAACTGAAGGCATAGAAGTCAAAGGAAAAATTATAAATATGTCTGAAGAATTCAAAGAACTCAAAAGGATGCTAATAACCAAGCAATTTAACCTAAGGGGTTTTCTGATAAGACAATGGAGATGCAAGCTTGAGAGCACAGCTTAGGAGATACAGAGGTTTGACCCCAGGAGATACTGTTGATTGACCCTGGAGATTCAAATTTTGTAATCAAACCTCCACAGGAAATCGCACTCTTCTCTGTCCCCAATATGTCAGGACTGGAGCAAATTGTTGCCTTCCCCTACGTTTATCCAAGAAACTTAGTTTTCCCTTTAGAAAAATTTAATGTCTTCTCCATGATCTCCAGTTTCTATAAATATTTATTTTCCTTCTGTTTTCTGGGTTCTACTCAGAAGACAGGAGTCGTTAAATGAAAACTTTAGTGTAGGGTGTGTGGGATGGCTCCTTACAAGTTATCGGTCAGGAAACCGGAGATGTTCCCAAAACAGTGTGGGCTATTGCCTTTGCCCTTGGTGGTTGCCTACGAAAACTAGACGGTAAAACTCTATTGCTGAAGCCACAACACGCTTTGGTTACAGGACATACAGAAACCAAGCTGGAATTGACTTGTAGGCAGATAGCATTCACAATGCTAGAAGCAGGCTAGTGGAGAAGAGTCACCAGTGGTCTTTCCATGTGCTTGATACTGAAGGCTGCAATGGTGACAGGCCAGACAAGATATGGCCCCTCAGGAAAGTAGTCACATAAAGATGATGGAGACAAGCAACTGCCTTCTATCAGATGTGAGGTTTGCTCCACAGGAGGGAATTCGTGCCTGGTACCATACACTTTCACAAACTCATGACTAGGGAATTCACAAGTCCTAGAAGGAAACCTCCTAGCAATGTTTTGCTCTCTCTTGGTAACCCACTGAGTCTAATCAGGGCTGTCTACTGGAATATCAGTTAATCTTGTTGGCCTGACCTTGCACAGGTCCTGTGTAGGGCACCTTCGCTGCAGTCAGCTTATATAGCACAGCAGCCATGTCAGGCCCAGATGACACGTTGTCAAACTGCCTTCTAAATAGTTAAGTTTCTGCCCGTAGGTTAGTCCTCCTCTCAACCTTGGGTGGAAAAACTTCTTCTGCAGCCATCAGAAGTCAATGCAGACACGCTTGACTGGTCAAACCGACGGTGTGTGTGCTGAGTGGTCAGCTGTGAATGTCATCCACATCCGGTCTCCTTCCTCCAGGTCCCTAAGAACACCCTGAGAGAGGGAACGGAAAGAACGTGAGAGCCTGAGGAGAAGAAAGAGTGCTGTGGAATACTGTCATCTGGACAGGACATGCGGCCGTGCTATTAGCCGACTGCAGCTACAGCTCCCTACACAAGACCTGTGTAAGGTGAAGCAAGCAAGATTGATTGATATTCCAGAATAGAGCACTAACTAGACTCAGTATGTTATGGTTTTGTGAGAGAGAGAGAGAGAGAGAGAGAGAGAGAGAGAGAGAGAGAGAGAGTTATAGTGAGAGTGAGAGTGAGAGATAGATAGATATGACAGCAGAAAGGGAATTATTAAGGGTGTCCAGGTAGATCGGGAGGGAGAAGTTGTGTGTGAATATGACCAAAACACGTTGAATGCTTGTATGAAATCATCTAAGAATAAATAGAAGTTAAAAAACAAAACAAAACAAACATATTTAGTGTACACACACCCACACAAGCATGCACACATATATGTACAAACTGTACATATATATTATCAAAGTCAGTATTTCTAGGTGATAAGTTAGGGTGACTATTTTCTTATATATTTAGGATTAATTATAAGGAGGTGATAGAGAAAAATATAACCCCATCTCTATGAAAAGGTAAAAAAAAAAAAAGATGGCAATTACAAGGTCAGATTCATGAGAACTCTGCACATGGCCAGCTATTTGCTCTCAGGCATGTTGTTTCAGCAGTTTGGGCCCAATCCTCTCATTTCTGAAATGAGAGGATGAAGTTGAATACCCTCTCCGCTCTTTCAGCTCTGACATATTTGATTCTGGCGCCAGAGTATAATTTCATCATATTCTCCACACGATTTTGTTCCAAAACACATTGACATCATGTTCAATTAGGTTGACTCATGTTCCCCATGTAAACAGTTGTGGTGATTGCCAAACTATGCCAACAAACAAAAAGACGAGTTTCAAGTTCTTCCCTCTAATGCTCCAAAAATATTTCTGATGTGTTGAAAATCTGCTCTTTATTTGACTCATTAGTTCTTACCAAAAAATTTTTAGTGGGCTTTCCTCCTACTTCTTCTGGAATATAATCCAAAATTGAACAAAAATATTTGAACACGATGTCTTGATTATGTTTTCCAAGTACATCTGTGTTCAAGCAAAAGCAAATCCACAAACTAGATGTTAATCTTTCTGTTTGATAAGCCAGAGCACATTGATAAGCCCGTGCCAAACAGTTTAGATGTACTAGAAATGAGCAGAACTTTTGTTGGACTGCGTGCTGACTGAGCTGTAGAATATGGCCCGGGGGCCTTTATAACTAGATTGGGATACCATAGGATAGCGTGTTGTCAGGGGAAAAAAAAAAAACCACATATGAAATTGTGAAATGTTTTGGAAAGTAAGAATCCCAAACTACCCTCTTCCCAGCAGATCTGATTACTCTCATGTGTTCTGATTTCACAGCAAACACAGCTCCAGTTGACGTTTGGGGAGGAAATTTCCCAAACAAATCATTATGGCATCTTTGGAAAGATTTCTGGGAGGTTAAACATGATGGGAAGACCTAGCGTCATCAGACTGCAGGTTTATATCCAGGGAGTTTTTTTAATTAGAGCACTCTTGAGCGAAGCTATGAGCTCAGCCTGTAGCATGCAGAAGTCGGGGATCTGTCTGTCTGCATGACAAGGATCAGAGCTCTTCTGTCCTCCCTTCTCGGTCTGCCCACCCCCCACACTCCCAATTGTTCCAGGAGATCTTATCTGTTCCTCTTCCCAGGGGGATCCATGTATGTCTCTCATAGGGTTTTCCTTGTTACCTAGCTTATCTGGGACTTTGGACTATAGGCTGGTTATCCTTTGCTTTATGTCTAATATCTACTTATGAGTGAGCACATACCACGTTTGGGTTACCCAGATGCTTTTTTCTAGTTCCATCCATTTGCATGCATATTTCAAGCTGTCATTTTTTTTTTAACCACTGAGTAGTACTCTATTGTATAAACGTACCACATTTTCTTTATCCATTTTTTGGTTGAGGGGCACCTAGGTTGTTTCTGGGTTCTGGCTATTATGAATAATGCTGCTATGAACACAGTTGAGCAAATGCCCTTGTGGTCAGAGTGCGCATCCTTTGGGTAGATGCCCAAGGGTGGTATTGGTCTTGAGGAGTAGAGAAGGGGGCAAGATGAGAAAAACATGAGGGAATACGATTCTCAAGATGGGGGAAGGACAGAGGGAGAGAAAGGAAAGCAATATCTTGATTGAGGGGGCCAGTAAAGGGCTAGCGAGAAGCACGGCTGTTGAAATAAGGAGCGGCGGCGGGGTTGCGTCCCCAACACCCCGGCCGCTTGGCTAGCTTATGCCCGAAATAACAACACACAAACTGTATTCATTTAAAGAACTGCTTGGCCCATGAACTCTAGCCCTTACAGGCTAATTCTCGCACCTGGACTAGCCCATTTCTAATAATGTGTGTAAGCACCCCAAGGTGCGCTTACCGGGAAGATTCTAGCCTACATCCATCTTCATCGCGTGTGCCTCAGAGAGCAGAGCTATCGTGTCTACCCGGGAGAGCTGAGCATGGCGTCTGTGTGTATCTCGGACTCACACTGGGGCCTAAGTCACGAACTAAACAAAAGACTGCGTACAGGGAACCATAAACCCAGAATCCAGGGGTAGAGAAGAGTAACCAGGAAGCCGTGTATGCCTCCAGGTGACAGAGTCACCCTGAGGGGTTGCAGCTTCTGCAACCGGCAACCGCGTGCTCTGGTTCACACCACCTAAGAGCTGTACTTGTAAGGGAGATTTAAAAACGACTCAGAAAAGAGTAAACCACGCAGGCAGAGACTACGCGGGCCTGTGGAGTTTAAATCCACGTGGGGAAGCAGATGATAGGGTGCGTGGGGACTTGAAGTCAATCTGAGGTGTCTAAAAAAATATAAAGAACTGCAGCAAGAAAAGCCAGTGCATGATAATTTATATTAAACTGCTGGCTCCACGCACAAGGCACCGGCTACAAGGCCGCCCCAAGGCACAGGCCACACGGCCGTCGCAAGGCACAGGCCGCGGCTAAGGAAGGGAGGGCTCGCCCAAGCCGAACTCGAGCGGGGGAAGGAGAGGTCCGCGCCACACGGCACTAGGGAAATTCCCAGGAATCCACAAGGATGACCCCAGCTAAGACTAAAAGCAACAGTGAAGAGGACACCTAAACTGGCTTTCCCCTGGAATAGGACTGATGGCTACCTTAATTGTTGTCATAGAACCTTCATCAAGCAACTGATGGAAGCAGATACAGAGATTTACTGCAAAGCACTGGACCAATCTACCAGAGACAACGAGTCCAAGAGAGGGAGGAATGATAATATGAGCAAAAGGGTCAAGACCATGATGGTGATACCCACAGAAACAGCTGACCTGAGCTAGTGAGAGCTCACTGACTCTGGACTGATAGCAGGGAACCTGCATAGGACCAAACCAGGCCCTCTGCTTGTGGGTGACAATGTGAGGCTTGAGCAGTCTGTAGGGCAATGAGCAATGAGATCAGAATTTATCCCTAGTGCTTGAACTGGCATATCGAAGCACATTCTCTTTGGAGTGATAGCTTGCTCAGCCTAGATATAGCAGGGAAGGTGTTGATCTTGCCTTGAAGTGAAGTGTCAGACCTTTTATTGACTTCCCATGGGAAGCCTTACCCTTTCTGAAGAGTGTTTTGAGGGGTCGGGTAGGAGGAGGGAAGGGAATGGGTATGGGGATAGCTATGCAAATTGTATTTTTAAAAAAAATCTTAATTAAAAAAAATCAAAGGGAAAAAAGAATGCAGAACTCAAGAGAAAGGAGTAGCACAGGAGCAGTGGTGACTGCAGCAAGAAAGCCTCTAGACATTGTCACCAGCATCCCCAGAGCCTGGGAGCATCTCAGGGACTAACCAAAATGGTTACATCTACCACACAGCTCTTGCACTTAAGGCTCAGGGAATTTTATGGAAACGGGCATAGAAAGATCCTGAAATCAATATTTTTCACCCAAATTTGGAATATAATATTTATTATTAAATAATATATAATGCTGAACCCTGTACCTTGCAACCAAGAGAATGCCTATCTTTCCTTTCTGAGAAAGGATAAGATCATCTTCCTCATCTGACAACTCCCGCAAATAACAACAATAATTACTCAGCTCAGCTCAGGACAGTTCTATCCCTCATACCTCATGCAGAGGCCAGAAAGCTGGAGACCTTACTCAGTGTCCTGAGAAGAGCCGGGATAACTGGGGTAAATGTGTGCCTCTCAGAAGCGCCACCCAAGATACCGTAACAATATGGCTGCCCATTCAGGACCTTGAAATAAAACTCTAATAGATATGCTATCGTGGAAGCAAGACATCTCACGGGCCCTTTCCCTAAACAAAGACCCACAGGCAACTAAAGAATGGGAAGAGTGAGAGAAATAGTCTTTCTCAGGGATTAACCCCTGATTGGTTACTCAAGCCATCAGTCCTGAAATCATTTAGGTAGAAGCAACACTAAACAGACTGAGTAGGTTGTGTTTCTATATTTATGTTTTTTTTTTTTTTTTTTTTTTTTTTGGTTTTTCGAGACAGAGTTTCTCTGTGGTTTTGGAGCCTGTCCTGGAACTAGCTCTTGTAGACCAGGCTGGTCTCGAACTCACAGAGATCTGCCCGCCTCTGCCTCCCAAGTGCTGGGATTAAAGGCGTGCGCCACCACCGCCCCTCTATTTTTTTTAATCCATACATGAAAAAGAGGCCATGAGCTCAAGAGGGAGCAGGAGGGAAGGACCTTGGAGGATTGTGAGGAAGAAAGGGAGTGGGGGAAATTGTGTAACTATATTTTAAATTTTTAAATGTTTTAAAAAAAATAGTAATAGAAAGGATAAAAAACTGCAAGACAAAATGTTTGGATGAAGGACAGTGTGTTTCCTCAGGGTTCAGGCCTAGTGATCCATAGTTAACACTGACCACCTGCCAGTCCCAAGTACTTCCCCAAAGGACCCAGAAAAGCTGGACCAACTAGATTTCAACACAGTCACTGTGGCCATCAATATCAGTAATCCCAGACAATGATGCCTCTGGACACCAAGCCAGGTCTCCTGCTTTCTGGCCTCTCTTGAGGTATGAGGAACAGAACTGTCCCGTGCTGGCTGAGTCATAATCACTGCTACTTGTGACAGTTGTCAGAGGAGGAAAATGAACTTATCTTTTACCAGAAAGGAAAGATCAGCATTCTCTTGGTTGCAAGAAACAGGGTTCAGCATTACATATTTTACAATAATATATATGATATCCTAAACATGGGTGAGTAAAGTATACTGTCTTTGTGTATTTGAGCTGTTATGTAACAAAATAGTATAACGAGATAGTTTAAGCAACCGTCTCTTTTTTCTCAAGTCCTAGAGGCTCAGAAGTCTAAGCTTGAGCACTAGTAGATTTGGTGTGCTAGAACTGCTTCCTGATTGGCAGGTAGTGCCTTCTTGCTTTGTGTTCACAGAGTACAGGAAGCAAGTTACCATTGGCCCCTTTCTTATAAGGGTACCAATCACACTCGTGAGAACATCACCACCATCAGGACTGAACCACCTCCTCCCTAACATCATCGTCCTGGAGGCTAGAATTCTAGCATGTCAGTGGGCAGATCACACCACAGACTTGTGAGGTTCCAGGTCACTGAATCTGAAGAAACTGCGTGGCTTCAGTGAGTGAAGTCAGGAATGTCAGTGTCACTTGAACTTCTCATTGTCCAGCATCTGTTCTTTTTCTGTCACCACTCTCTCTATGAGAACGTGCTGTTTTCTAGAGATACCAAGGTAGTAATTAGCACCCATGTCATTCCATACCCAAGGGACAAGCATAAGATCCATTTCAGCCAACTGAATGACCTTTGCTAGCATTTGAAACTGATCAGACAGTTAAAGGTACTGGTAGCAAACAGAACTCACTCCATCTTCACAATGGCTGCTGCTCAGGCCACTGGAATAGCCTGCTTCTCTCTCTCTAAAATTATCTCATGCCTTTTCTATTGAATTTAATTTCATTACATTTATTTCCTATTTGTTTATTTACCTTTTCTATATAGGAAGATTCATGCATGTCTAAGAGCACATATGAAGGTTAGAGAATGACTTAAGGAACTCACTCCCCATTGACCAGACAGGTTCCAGAAATCAGACCCAGATTGGAAGCATAGATGCAAGAGCCTTACACACTGAGCCATCTCGTCAGTCCATAGCTATCTAATTTCCGTTTATATCCACAGCATCTTCAAACCTCTTGACAATTCAATGAGTGTCTGAGATCCTTCTAATAAACTCATTCTAGCTCTACTTAGCCACAGTTTATTTCTATGGCTTGTAATCAAAAAAAAATGTAATAATGCATACACATCAATATTTAGGCAATGACTGACATTTCAGAATGCGTTATTTGTTCCCCATTTACTCCTACCATAATATATTAATAGACCGGTTATTATTTTCATTTTATTTGTTAAAATGTTTTCTCAAAGATCTTAAACAGTTTGCTGTTCTTACTGCAAGAAAGTTTCCTCAAGGCCAAATTCTTTTGGCTTCACACCTAACGCTCTTTCTATGATAGTGAGGTATAAGTCTTTTTTTCTGTTCCCCATAAAATAGTCAAACAACGACAAAATTAATTGGAAACACCCACACATTCATGTGACTAGTGTCAGGGCTTCCTTTCAATTTTCCTCTTGCATGCACAGCGATCTGAACATAAACAAGCCCATAATGTACCTCAGCAATTTTCAGGAAGTCACAGCAAAACAGTGTGACGTATTCGCAATCAGAAATGTTGATAGGGGTGGCCAGTTGGCTGTGAGGCCATTTCGAATTGCTGCTTCTCAGAAATAAGATACCCAAGTTCTTCAGCACTGTGGTTGATAGCTTCTTTGAAACAAAAATATACATAGCTATTCCCCCATGGGTACCAACAGTAATCAAGAAGAACTGGGAAAAGGCCACGCATGAGCAGAAAGTGTCTGGCAGCTATTTCTCTGACTAGATGTAGAAAATGAGATGCTGTCCTTTATCCAAAGAAGGAATGTCCGTGAACTTGGTTGGTTTTAATCAGGACTTTAAAGTATATTCTTAACTATCATTGAAAGCTTAGTTGATTAAAGTCAATAGTGTCCACTTGGAATTTAAACATCATCAATTTCTCTGAAGTCACATGTGAGGTTCTCAGTGATGTTTATTGAAGGAAGAAAATAGTAGAGACGATAGTTATAACCCCAAGGGAGAACCCAAAGCAGAGGCCTTCACTACAGCTAAGCCAGAAACTCAAGAACTTTTGGTTCCAGCATCTGAGGCTCCTCCCTTAATTCAAGTATTTCTCACAGAAAAACCAGAAAATACTGAGAATGTGTTTTCTGCTTTACAGTTTCTCTGTCTCTGTCTCTCTCTCTCCTCTTGTTTTGTTTGAGGCCATGCCACCATATAGCCTTGGCTGTCCTGAAACTCACTATGTAGACCAGGCTGGCCTCAGACTCACAAAGATCCCCTCTCTCTGCCTCCTGAGTGCCAGGATTAAAGGCATGCCCTTCCCATGTCTATTTTTTACAATATTTCTCAACTAAGGAGAAAAAATTATTTAGGAGAACTTCTGTACTATAAGCTCTAAAGAAACAGACACGACAGGATCAAGTTCATGACTATGTTAAATTCATGCAGGCTTTACATTAAAAAAACACTATGTATAAATAAACCCACTTGACAACAGTCGGTCTAGGTGCTGTCATAATAAAAGACCCCATCAAGCACAAGAAATAAATGAAGCAAAACAGAAGCAAATAGCAGGATTTATAAAAAGCCAAACAGCCCTATGATGATCTTGTTTATTAATTGAATGGTCTCTAAATAATCATGAAACCTAAACCATAGTACCTGGTCTTTCAGCTCCCAGTGAAAGTCAAATCTAAGATATTTCTCAAAGTGATGGCTGACTGGCACTCACTGACTCAAATGTGTTGCCTCTCTTCATGTGTGTCCCTTTAGTGAGTGTCCTCGCTCTAGCTGGTGACTTATTCATGCTTTGATTATTGACTTCTACACCAGTTGCTTCCTGTTCTTCAGGAAGCTTATGTTTACTGCATCTGTTAGTAACAAGTGAGACCCTTCATTAAGTGAAATAGGCAATATCAAAACAGAACCAGTGCCTGGGACATTAAGGGGGCAATCTGCATAAAGTGATGTGGGTGTGTAAGGAGTGGATGAAAGGAATGGTGATGATTTTTTTCCCTTGAGAATTCTCTTCTAAAACAATTATTTTGATATTATAAATAGATTTTTTGTAATGTTCTAACTCTGTTGTCTCTCTCTCTCTCTCTCTCTCTCTCTCTCTCTCTCTCTCTCTCTCTCAAGTGCTGCAAGCAATTACTTACAGGATACACAGGTGAATTCAGAGTGTAACTGAGTGCTTCATTTGGGAGAAAGGGAGGTGAAAAAGAAGCAGTATCTACAAGGCGCTGGTCTGTTCAGGCCTTTCTGATGGCCCTCTCCTTTCTCCACATCTAATGAGCTCTGTCTAAGCTCCTAAAATGTTGAAGTAGGTCAAATTCCTCTGTTCTTTCCCAAGTCTTTTTAAGAGCATTCTCTCTGAAGACCAGCTGATTGCTTGGAAATTGGGAACCAAAGACACAGAGCCAAGAGACTGTATCCGAGGAATAACCATCTCCATTTGTCTGCAGAGAGCATTTGTGGGAGCCCAAGTCATTTGTCTGGATAAGTTGCACTGCCAGCACTTGGCATTTCCAAGGCAGGCTTCTGATGGCGTCGCGCTAGCTTCTACAAAGAACAAATTAAAGCCCTGTAGCAGTCGCCTTGGGCTGGCATACAGTGTACTTGTCACAAAATCACCATTGGTAAAAGGAAAAGAAAGCAATTTAAAAAAAATTTTCAGTTTAGTTTAATTTTTCTTTTTTAATTTTTTTCTATTTCTGTAAACATTCAATTTCCCAGTCTCATCACCCAAAGTTTATTCACCCAGATTGACTCCAAATACATCTTGACAGTCAGCCAAGTCCAAATACTCACTCAGGCAAAAAAAAAAAAAAAAAAAAAAACCATGAATCACATTCTTCAAGTGTGTCAGAGCCTTAAAAAACGTGCTTGCTAGAGACTCTCTAATAATGAGGTTTGGGTTTATTTATCTATTTATTTATTAAAATGTTTGTTTTTATGCATTTATCCTTGTTGTGGCTTGAATAAGAATGTGGCTCCCATAGACTCATACATTTGAATGTTTAGTCGCCAGGTGGTGAATGGTTTAGGAAGGATGAGACGTTGCAGCATTGCAGAGCAGGGTATGGCCTTGTTGGAAGAGCTGTGTTACTAGGAGTAGGTGAGCTTTGAGGTTTTAAAGGTCAATTCAGGACCAGTCTTGTACACTCTCTTTGACACCTGTTTGTGGGTCAGACGTAAGCGCTCGGCAACTGCCCTAGCATCGTGCCTGCCTGCCACAACACTTTCTATCATGATGGCCATGAACTAATCATCCGAAACTGTAAGCAAGCCCCCAATTATATGATTTTCTTTTATGTGTTACATTGGCACACTGTCTCTTCACAGCAATAGAACAGTGACTAAGACAATTGCACATCAATGTGGTGGCTTCCTTGTTATTTTCACACAAGTATATTTTTTGACCATGCTTACCATCTGTCCCCCCCTCTTCATTCCCATCCGTTTCCTCTTTCCAAATAGAGCCCTCTTCTGCTTTTATGTGTGGATATGTGTGTTGTGTGTTGTGTGTGTGTGTTGGTGGGGAATCTTGTCAGCCAATGAACTATAAGGGTGGGACCAAGTTAGGGTGGGCATTTTGGGGTACCCAGAGAAAAACGTCAAGCGATCTGGGGTTTGCTCTCTCTCTCTGTGGTTCCTGCACTACATAGCTGAGCTTGGACTTCTCGTTCCTGTTTCATGAGTTTTCCCCTTATAATAAAGAAAAATATAATCAGTCTATCTTATAGCTAGCCTGGTATTTCTCGATCCATGATAATTCAAGAGTTGATGTCGAGTCATGGGGTTTAGGTCCCCAGTGGTGCAGCCAGCCACCACCAGGCTCTGTATGGGTAGGATTTGGGTAGGATCTCCATGTGATGGCCCTGAGTGGCTGCTAGCCTCTGTAGCATCTCGGAGCTGCTCTGGGTCCCCAGACACCTGCACCTGCAGACTGTGCAACTGGCTGGTAGGTCCAGCTTTCCCAGGATAATAAGTAATTTAGTGTGACCTTACCCATAATAATAATAAATAATAATAATAATATTGAGTAATAGAGTGAATACTTGTGAGCTATTATTTATGGACAATTTACATTGGTATAGTTTTTTATATTGATACAAGTTCAAATTATATTTGTTATTTCTGTTTACAATATTTGTACGTCAATGCAAAGTTATTTTGTCAGATTGTATGCATGCATGTTTCTACCTCTGTTTAAGACATTTTGTATATTGTTACAATTTTTAGGATATATTTTGATATTGCATTATACATTCCTGCCTCTGGTCAAGATACTTATACATTGTTTACATTTTGAGGTCACTTTTTTCATTTACTGCACAGTTGTTAATATTCTGATACAAAGTCTTGGTCTTTAAGTTATACAGGTAGTAAATATTATAGGTTAATTGTTATTCATGTTTGTTATACATATAGTTAGATTAACTAGGTTCTTTAGATACATAGAGATTGTATTCTGTCTAGATAGGCAATCTTCTACCACTTCAAGGATCTGTAGAATATGGCATTTAAATAACTTAGGGTTCTGTTGACATGAGACACGATTGCTCCTGACAGCACCAATCTATTCCTGAGAGAATGTTGAGCACAAAGACACTCCACTTGGAGTTTGTTTTCTTCTTGGCACAATTAGCCTTTGGGCAAGGAACTGCCCATGCCTCAACCACTGACAAAGTACATGGTGTCTGGACTGAATAAGCAGGACACAATGAAAAAGACTGCCAAACCTTGCCAAGACAGGGAAAGACAGTTCTAAATATTTTCCTACCTCTGAAAATGGTCTGTCAGTTATGCTAGGCCTTAGTCAAAGTTGGTTTCTTCAACATTGCAAATGAAATTTTGGGTGATTGCTTGAGGTAGCCAATTATACTGCTTGCTTTGGAAGCTGCTTGTTTGCACTTCCTGCCTACTCAAGTAATATTATCTCTCTCTCAGGCCTCCAATGGGTTTAAAGATGATTAAATAGTCTTAGTTACCTTCCTCTTATGATTTAGCCAAGCCATTTCTGATGCAAAACTTAGACTCTTTAAAATAGAATATTTATTAAACATTTATCATGTGTTCCTTTCTTAATATTGTTTATGTTGGTTATAATCCTAATTTTATACTTGATATCTATTCCTATTGTATATGCTTTTGTATTGGGTTTGGAACTCTCTTATTTAGATAAAAGTGGGAGGTGATAAGGAATCTCTGTCAGCCAATGAACTTTAAGGGGTGGAACCAAGTTAGGGCGTGACTTTTTGGGTACCCAGAGAAAAACGCCAGGTGGCCCAGGGTTTTTCTCTCTCTCTCTCTCTCTCTCTCTCTCTCTCTCTCTCTCTCTCTCTCTCTCTCTCTCTCTCTCTCTCTCTCTCTCTCTCTCTCTCTCTCTCTCTCTCTTTCTCTCTCTGTGCTTTCTGTGCTACATAGCTGACCTTGGACTTCTCGTTCATGTTTCATGAGTTTTCCCCTTATAATAAGGAAAAATATAATTAATCTATCTTGTAGTAAGCCTGGTATTTTTCAACCCATGATAATTCAACAGTGTGTTGTGTGTGTATGTTGTGTGTATGTGTGTGTTGTGTAGATGTATGCTGTATGTGTTGTGTGTATATGTGTGTTGTTGTATTGTATTGTGTATATGTTGTGTGTGTTCTGTTTGTATTGTATGTGTTGTGTGTGTATATGTATTGTGTGTGTTGTATGTGTATGATGTGTGTGTTTGTGAGTGTGTGTGTTTGTGATCTTTAGGTTTGGGGAGGAGTAGGACATACAGAATGAAAGAAAGGTAAAAAGCCCTGAGGCAAAACACAGATGAAGAGAAGCAGGTTAATTGAATTTATGAGAGCTAGTGAGACAAGCATGAGATGAGGTCGAGCATTCATAACTAATAATAAGTCTCTGTGTCACGATCCCAGAAAGCCTGCTACAGACATAAAGCTTTACGCACTATCCTGCCCTTCTGCTGCCTTGTCCTAGCAATGAGTTTGTTTTCTTCGCTTTCCTTTCCTCAGAATGTTTAGAGCTTTGTAGAACACTGTGTAAATCTGAAACATCAAACAATAACTACAAGCTTCCTTTCTGCCAAAAGAGTGATAGCAACAATGTTGTCAACTCCAGCCTTGACAACAAAATTCCTCCTTGGTGAAATAACCCCAGCCTCTAGAAAGAAAAGCCCCGTCCAGAGCCAGGACTTAGCTCCAACAGCTACCACAGTCTCCATAGAAGCTCAGGCAAAGCTTCATAATAAGAACAGATAAATGTGCCTCGGAAGCCTGAGAACGCTAGGAATTTCTGAAGTTGGAAGCTGAGTGTGGGTTGGTATCCTCTCACTTAATCCCAGCTAGAGGTGGGCAGAGGAGAATGCAGGAAGAGAAATCAGGGGGCTTTCAGAGTTCCCCAACTCTCTCCCATCCTGGCACCTGTACTACCCAGAATGACCCGCTCTGTGTGCCCACCAACCCCTCTCTCACTCTGCCCTTCTCTGCATGCCTCCCATACCCTTGACCACTGGCACCGAAGCAAAAGCATCCTGCAAAGAAAACAGCTCTGGGTAGCAACACAGATGACAGGGTGGGAAGGGAAGTCACGTGTGGAAACCAGGCAAATCTAAACAGAACCTGGCATGCATTTATATAGAGAAGCAGAGAGAAACATTAAAATAGCCTTCCCAGAAATGGCCTGCTCTATGCTTCAGAGTTTCAGAATCTGTTTATAGCATCTAACCTCGGGAGGACCACAAGCTGCAAACTGGCAAGCCTGAACCTGTCTGCCAGGGCCTGTCATAATGCTGAGGAGACACCCTGAAGAGGGCAGGGAGAAGCCACTGCCTTGTCCCTCACAGAGGGCTCTCTCACCCATCTGTCCGATCTGAAAGTGCACTTCACAGCACAAGGGGCAGACCTGATCTCATGTCACAACCTCCTAATTCACTGTGCAGAACTTCTTGCCTTGATGCAATTTCAGGGCTTTGTCTGCCACGTAAAACAAAATCTCGCCTTTGCAGCTGATAAGATGAGAACTGTTTCCTTTCTTTCTCTGGGTTTGACTGAAACTGGCAAAGAGATGGGAGTTTCTATACAGCAGCTGTGGGTCACCTGCTTTCAGGGTCAAAACTCTAGCTTCGAAGAAGCTGTTCCAAGTTCTACTTGCATCTACAGTGTGGGCTCAGCTAAGGGGAGGGCTAGGGCAGCCCCTGACTTGCTAGCCCAGGAAAGCCAGGGTCTTTGCCTCTCTTCCCTTTTTCTTCCACAGCCCAGCTTAGCATCCCACTTGCTCACATCACTGAACTTGCTCCCACTTCGGTCCTGCATCCATATTCTACTTATTATTCACCTTGAGGCTTAGGATTAGAAATGAATGACTCTCAAAAATAATTCCTAATGAAACAGCTGACCCTTGGAGAAAGTGCTAGTAACACAGTCATTTTAACCCCAGCATTCGTAACCTTTAACCCCCACCCATTCCTGTTTAGTAGGCTGCAAAACTTTGTGCTGAGCTCTGTGGCTGCCAAGGTCACTCTCAAATACTGAGGGGCTTCACAGCCATGGCCCCTCTGGTTTGTTTATACAGTCTTGCTGCCAGCAAGCCAACAGCTCCTCTGCCCCTCTGCTGTACTCTGTAGACACTTGTATCTTTTCGGTTTTTGTTCTTGTTTGATTGATTGATTGATTGATTGATTGATGTTTTAATGTGTTTGTGTGTGTGCATATATGTGCACCATGCACACACAGTGCCCAAATAAGCCAGAAGAGGGCATTCTCTCCACCCCGGGAGCTGCATTTACAGAAGCTGTAAGACCCATGACTTGGGTGTTGGGAAGAGAACCTCAGTCCTCTTCAAGGGCAGCGGTGCTCTTAACAGATGAGCCATGTCTCCAACCTCAACACTTACTAACTGCAACATTATCACTCTGATTCAGGGCAGATTCCTGACAACCGGGTTTATGACAAGCAGACTGTAAAACTGGTTAATCCAAGCATTGTATTTCTGAGCTCTTGCCTAAACCGAAACTGTCAAGGCGGCGGGGCACACTAATTGCTGCTCTGCAGCAGTCACCTTTTCAACTGGACAATTCCTGGGTCCAGTCCCACGCTGGCGACCCTCCTCTTTAATCACAGGGCCCTGGCAGGCAAAGCGGCACTGGGCAGTGCTGAATACAGTCGCGGCTAATGTTTGTGCCCATCTCCCTGGGCTCCCCAGAGCCACAACTGAAGGGCAGGGGCACCTGTTTTGTTCCCTTTGTCAACTCATTTGGATTCCAACAGGAACTTAAGCCAGCAGGATGGGGAGTGCACACGACCCAATAGCAAACCCTTCAATGGGGATATTCGTTTTCAAACGGAAACAGTCAGCAGGTGAGAGATCCAGAGACCTCCATTTCAGCACTGAGTCCCAAGATTTAGGCTTGAGCTGAGGTCAGTATTTGTGGTTGCTGGTTGCTGCCAGTTGACTTCCTCTCCCTGTGGCTCCACAGGCACTGGCTCACTGACTTTTGCATATGCAAATCCACTTGGAGTAATCTGATCCAGGAAACAATACCTGTGTTGTCACCGAAAGTTCCCATGGAGATTAGCAAATGTTGGCACCCTACAAAGGACTTTTATGAACTAGAGGGGTTTGTACAGACAAGGAAAGAAAAATCAGAGCGAAACACTAGTTGAACTGACCTCACAAGTCTGAAATGCATCCACAGGCTCACCAAAAAAAAAAAAAAAAAAAAACCAAGGAAGAATAAAAAAGACAAGGAAAAGGACAAAAAAAGCAGGAGAGGAAGCAGCAAAAGCCATGGTTAACCACCTCACGGACTCTTTGTCTTCTGTGAGGCATTCTAGTTTTGTCTACCCACAACCCAAGAGCTAGAAGCCAAAATACCCACTGTCCAAAGAAGGGGTAGAGGAAACAAAACCCCACACATTCCCAAAGCCTAATTAACAGTTCCCACCAAGAAACTCAGCATATTTTGATGGAACAAGAAACTACGCCAAAGGGAGAGTTGAGATCTAAGAAAATCGAAAGGAAAGAACGGAACAGCACCAGAGAGAGTCCTGATTAAAATCCCCCAGCAGTGCAGGCAAGGCGTAGGTCACTTCTCGGTGGTTGCTGACATCTCTTTTTATTTTTGTTTTTGTATTTTTATCAAAACCGAGAGCCTCAAATAACTCTTTTCTGCCTTCTTCCATAACCCATGTACCTCACCTAACCCCTTTCCCAAAAGCTGTACAAAACGCATTTCCTCTGTAGGTATGCTGGATTTTGTAGGGCTCACAACCAGTCCTTTACTCTCTACTTAAAGAACTGCCAAAGGAAATAGAAGAAAATTTAAAGAGAAACTTGACTGCAACTAGGAGTAATTCTATTTTGATAAGCACAAACATTACATAAGATTGTGATTCTCTGTACAGATTTGGCCTGAAGGCTATCCTCATGTTTGTGTGTTAGGAAACGGAAGGAGAAAAGACTTCATGCTTGTTTAAACCACAGACCAGAAGCCTGGGTCTGGATCAGGGCCTTCCCAGCATCCCCTTCTGGGAATGTTCTAGTTGTCTGTATCCTCCACGGGAAAAAACATTTGTGTTTCGACTCTATTTACGGCAGTCCAAACTCAATGCTGGTGTAAGTACTTAAGCGGAATCTCCTCAGAGAATTAAAGAGCATTATTTCTAATCCCTACGGGGCACCTCAACTCCGACAACAACTAGCCAGAACTTGATGATGGAATGAAGTTCTTAATAGACTTTTCATCAACAAAAGAAGTTATTTTCTCTGTGGAATTCGCTGAATGAGTCGGTTAGACTCGCCCTCTGAGTTCTCGTGTGGCTATCTTGATAACTAACAATGTGGTGATGTATTTTAAGAGAAACAGTAGAATTTCCATAATTTCTCAGCCCTGTCTCCAAAATGTACTATTGAATTGCTTAGTTAAACATTAATTCTGTTGTCTTCATATAAAAGAGTGAAGGCCCTAGGCTTCAGAAGGAGAGTTTCCTGAGGAAAATGACAGGATTCAATTCCACGTAGGCTGACTGCCTGTCACCTTTAGGACTCGGGGCTGAAAATGTTATCCGGCCAGAGAAAGTTCAAGAGAGCTTGTGATGCCGAAGTCACCTGTGTTGCTGCTTGCCTCCGTTGTCCTCTGACGTCAGAGTGGCCCGCATGCTGCGTCATTCCCGTTCCTTACATTATTGACAAAATAGTGTATTTTCCAACTCGAAAAGTACCGACGTCAACATCTTCTTCAGAAGTAGAAGAAACGCTTGAGTCTGGGTGGAGTTGGCTCGTCTTTAGCAGGGTATGGCATCAGTTAAAATGGTACTGAAAAGCGATCCCCTGAGCAGTTAACGTGAAGATCTTTCAAGCACCCGCTTTAAGTATTGGTGGGTGGTCATGAACTTGGACTACTTCGTAAGATCAGGACTCTCTTGAAAATAATAAAATGTCCACCTTCCCTGTTATCATGGAAAGTGCTAGGATGGTTTGCGTCTATTGCATGAACAGTAAATCTCATCTGTTATTTTGTGGAGAGTGTAGTTGTACCTAAAAGGTCACAGGAAGCCACGGAGATGGTTCAGCAGGCAAAGTCACCTGCCACCAAGCCTGACAACTTGAGTTCTAACAAAACCCGTGGTGGAAGGAGGAAAATGGATCCCCACAGCTGTCCTCACGCCACCACACAGTGACACATGCGTGCATATGAACACAAACCAAAAGAAACACGAGCTAAACAAACAAATAACAAAAAAATGAATGTGTTCTCTGTAGATGCAGTGAAAAAGATTTCACTAGCTAGGATTTAAACTTCCTTCTACAGAATTTTCTTGCTTAGGAATTCCAAAATCAAACGGGCAGAAATTCTCTTTATCCCTGGCTAAAACGGCTCTTTGTCTGCCATCTTTCCCAGGCAGCGTGGGTACCCAAGAGTCAACCAGGGGGGACTGACAACGTATTATTTTCCCCCCAGATTGATTTGGTTCCTCGTCTTTATGTACTAAGAGAAACATGACAGGGAAACAAATGCCCTTGTATTGTTTACATTTGAGGTTTACAGAGAGAGCCATCAGCAGATTTTTCTGTAGGCTCCATCTATCTGTCACCGTGTTTTATTGAATGCAGCTGCTGCTGAATCAAAAGGAGGCGGAAAGGGAAAGGAGTAAATGGCAAAGATTGCTATAAAAATAGCAAAGGGGAGCGAATTCTCTCGAGTGTGAGAATGGGCCAGATACAGCTGTGCGCAATATCCCTCTGTTTTTATGAAGCATGAGCAGGCTCTGTTGCCACATATGAAAGAAATTATGAGCGCTAAGCATATTTTGTGTTTTGGCATTGTTTTCAAATAGAATTCTCCAATGTTACCAGATACAGTCCACACGGTGAACAATAAGAGCCAAGCTACGTCACGATGAGGTCATCACCACTGTCCCGAGCCTCGTACATACCAAGATTGGCAGCCATCAGCTCTTCTTGCCCACAAATGGAAGGCCACCCCTGGGTGATGATTTAATGATCTCAATTGTCTGGGGTGCCGTTTGTCTACAACCTAATCTTCTTGGTCTCTTTCTGCCCCCAAGGAAAGCAGTTCCCATGTCCTCTTCCCATGGTGTGCTCACATAACAATGCGATGCTTCGAGGACTCTGGATCTTACCGATGTCCCTTACCATGTGAACAATGCTACTACTGCTGCCACGTTGGTTATATCTTACATTTAGAAAGCATAGCTGGAACTGGAACAATGGTATAAACGTTTGTTAGACAGGAATAAGATTTTGTAGTCATTCACTTCGTGGTTTGAAAGAAGCGGTTATTCTATCTTCCTCTCTCCCGAGTGCTAGAATTAAAAGCACTCCCATGCCCTGAATTATTTTGTCTTTTTAAAAATTTCTGTGGGTTACAAATGAGTCTGAGTGCTTCTGACTCAGTCTGTCTGTGATGGGGTAAGGAAGGTAAGAAGCGAGCTATCTGTGACCTCATCTGCTTCTTCATGCCCTTCCTCCTTACCATCTCTCTCTCTCCTTGTCTGTCTCCTCCACCACTCCTCTCCTCATCTCCTTCTCTTCTTCTCCCTTTTTCTCTCCTCAGACTTTATCCACGTGCTCTCTACCTGGGAAAGGTGAGATTTCTCTAGAGTCTGCCTCTCTGCGTACAGGACTGATAGAGTTAAATCGTCCTCTATGATTCCTTGTTGGAATTTATGTAGGATCATCCTCACAGCCCTCTGTCCAAAAGAGAGCCTGCCCAGTGCCAACTGGCAGCGATATAGACTCCAAGTTCTGTTGGAAGGATGCCAGAATTGTTAGAATCACATATTGTTTTTTTGGGGGGGGGGCAAAGGAAAGGACGACATTTCTCAATTAAAAAGGAAAGGACGACATTTCTCAATTAAATAGCAGAAGTGCAAGGTATCTAGTCAATTTTATTTTTACATGGCCTTTTTTTTTCTACAATGAATGCTTTTTAAAGGGTATATTTTTGTAATATTTTCATGGTTTTAGCAATACTTTAATGTTGTAAATTATTTTTCCCAAAACCACTAAGATGTGCTTAGAGGTGATCAAAATCTGTCACCGCTAACTCTTTACTATTAAGTCTTGTAAAGCATTAGAGGAATTTGCTACCGAGACACTGGGATGGAGTTCCACAACTAGCTAATGCTCCCAGCATGATGCGCCTTTCTTTAGATTCCAGCAAATCCAAGCAAGGGTGATACAGTCAAAGGGAACATCATCCCAGACTCTACTGGAATCACTGTCTAGACTGAAGTCGCCCCAGACATGTCCCATGCTGGGCAAATGTTTCACAGGATTGAAGCAGTCACAGTCTTCCACTTCTTGAACTTGACAAGGGTGTTCCAAGGTCTAATGGTTGATATGTCTATTGACTCTGTGACAGACATAGTCAGATTCAGGATTGGTGCTGTCCTCCGAAAATGCGATCCCAGGATTAAACCACTTTCAGAATAGCTCCTGTTAGTCACTTTATCCTACTCCATTTGGCTCTTTTCCATGACTGTTCCTCATTTATATCCCCATTTATAGAAACCCAAAAAGATGCCCCTGCCTCGAGTAAATCTGTCAACTGCGCAGCACACACTTTTTCCTCCACATTTGATGCCATTGTCATTTGGTAACACCATACCTCTTCCATATAAGCCAAAGTACCCAAGTGGTCAACGTTCAGATGTTCTCCCACATTAACCAAATGTAAGTATTTACTTCCTGAAAAGCACCCCTCAGAACACATTATCACGAGGGCCCAAAACTTCAAGTCCTTAATGGGTAAGTGTTGAGAATGATCGTATCCCTGGAGGATAACCTGGCGGGATTCTGCATGGAGAGTGGATAGAGTTTGGACAGGCATTATTGACATGAGCACCGCCATGTCAAGGACCCCAGTGCTTCAGACTCATGGGAGTGGCAAAGCCTTCCTTGGTCAGAATATGGATGTTTATGAGCAGATGGACCTTGAGCTGAAACCAATACGCGCAGAATCTCTCGACCACTCTTTTGATATCCTTAATGGAGGCTGCTTTCCCACAGACCCCCTACTTAGATTACCTCTCACCCTCACTCCTAGTCTGTACTGTATGTAATAAGTAAGTTTCGGGGCTGTTACTGGTATGTCTTCATTAAAGCCCGAGCTCAGCCAGTTCCAGCATTTCTTGTTCATCTGTCTGTTGTTTCTTCATTCTCTGTTTCAGTGAGGGCAGTCCTTAAGCTGAAAATCAAGTCCTTACTAGGTAAATGTTGTGCGTGAGGGCTCTCTTAGAGGGGCAAGGGCTTATTTGGAAATCTCTCTTCTTTGAGTCAGTGTGTAAATTGCTTGTTTTCATCTTTCCGGTTTTCTGAAGATTTTCTAAGACCCGAGATGACTACGAAATGACAAAGAAACCCATGGCCTCTGCCAGTGAGGGCAGCAACCACAGTAAGGCCTGTGTCTCACAGATGGGCTTGAGAAGGCAGGGACCAGGGTATCCTTTCCCTTCTATTCCCTATTCAACCCTGCCCCAAAATTCCCACCTTGTCCGAGGTTGCCTGAGTTCCACTGTCTACCCAAAGGAGCACCACTAGTCCATGGCGGAGCAAAGTAGAGATTGGCAAATTGAGAAATGGAGCTGTCCACACATCATGGGGCAGAAGACACCCGCACAGTCTAAACTGTGAAAGGAGTGTGGTCAGGCCGGGAAAGGAAACAGGAAGGATGCCTGAGACAGAGCCCTGCCCTCCTTTCTCATTTGGTTGGGGCCCAGCTGCTGGGCCATTCTCTGCTTTTCAAACGAGCTGGAATTAGGTGAACAGGTGACTTGTATTAAACCTTGGTGAGCCAGTAAGGCGTGTTTATTTGGTTTTGTTTAATCCTGGATTAGATCGTTTTCCTTTTGAAATTGCACAGGGAGGGAGAGAGATTGTCCTTTATCTGACTGTTCTCCAGAGCACAGGTGTAAAAAGAATTTTGTTGGGAAAACTTACAAGGGCTATTGAGCCTTCAGATTAAACAACATCTAACTTGACTAAAGAGAAACTCAAACATTCGCAAGCAACCACGGCAGCGGCTCGGCTTCTTTGTTGAACCTCCGCGTTCCTAAGTCACGGGTCCCTAAGCGGAAACAAAATCAAGGTGCTTCTCACATTTCTCCAGTCCCACCCCTTGCTTCTGCCCCTGCCTGTACTCGTCCTTCCTTGGAGGGGCTTAAAGGATTTCAACAGAACCTTTTGTGAGACTTGGGAGGGGGTGCCTGCTTGCCTTATTCACCTCTGTAATTCTCAAGTGCTCTGACCTGATGACCCAGCTTTGCCAGGAAGAGACCCACCCCTAGCCAGGACTCTGCTGCCAAGAGCTCTGCTTCTCTCTACCTGCTCCTTTGACTTCACGGAACAAATATTTTCTAAGGGAGGCCCAGAGTCAGAGCCTGTGATAAAACCATAGTTGCGGTCTATAAACATCAAAATGTTAAGCCTTTCCAAACAGACCTTGACAAGAACAAACCTAATTGCGGTAATGACCTGCAGCTTGAATGCCACCCCACATTAATCTCTCTGGCCCTAGCAGAGTCCTTGGGAAGAACACTAGGGCTGTGTGTGCAGGTTCCTCACTAACTAGGGAACTGAGACTGCGTGCTGGCACTCCTGGTACAAGAGCTAAGTTCCATTAAAGGCCCAAAAGATAAAAAATATAATTGCTTTTAACCACTTTTCAAACGCAGAACATTATAAGAAAACTTTTTAATGGAATCATTATTCCAACATTCTCTCATCTATTTTAATTTTTAATGTTTAATTATAGAAACTATTCTAGTTGGATGAAATGTTTTCATTTGTATTCATTGGAAAGTGTATATATTTATTTAATACCCATACTTGCTCCCAAAGGCACCTGAGGTATAAGAGGATTCCACTTTGATGTACTGAAAATGTATATAACTATTAAAAAGTTATTATAACAAGAATGGAAGCTTGCCTTATGTCCTCCTCTTTCTTCTTTGGTGATTTCACCTTAGGACTCATTCCTGGTCTATAAACAGGTGCAGTTTGCAATCATGACCTTTTGGAGGAAACACACACATATACATACATGCTTGCACACACACACACATGCTTGCACACACATGTGTACATACACATTATCATCACCTTACCTTCATTTTTTTCTAACAACCTTTTCGATACTTGTTTTCTGTTTGTTTACAAGACGTCTTAATTCCCTGAACCCCTGACCTTTGGTCCTGTCCTTCCCCTCTGCCCCCCAGTAACTAGAATGGCGTATGACTCGCAGGAAACCAGTCTTATTGCTACACAGTGGTTCACTCCTGATTCTACCCAGTCCTTAGAGTCCCGGCTCACCACCCCAGCTCCTCCATTCAGGGCAGTGTGCAGAGCTGAGAATGAACAATGGGTGATTCATGAGGAAACGTAGCCTTGTCGCTGTGTGTCTGAGAAAGTTAGAGATGTGTTCAGGGCTATGATGTCCTCTAATAGATGGATATATCCGCTTGTGAAGTGTTGTATTAGTTTAATTAAGACACAAAAAGAATCATGTAAAATTATTAAATGTATCTAAAGAATATTTTAAAGTAAACGTCAAGGCTTTTCATGTGGAATTATTGTAATGGTTATCTTTCTGAGGAAAAATAGAGACTGAGTATGTTTTTCTTTTTTCAGTATTAATTTATTCTGACTCATTATGGAAGCAATACAGAGAAAAGGAAAACTGTACATATAGCTACAAATTAGATTTAATAAATATTCATACTTTTCCAGATTTTTTAATTCGTAGAAAAAAATAGGGCTTCTTCATGAATGAAAATATAGTTTTGAACATTAAAAATGTTTAAGTATTACTGTGAAATAAAATTTGGCAAGACTTGCTGAAAGACGTTAAAGGTTACTGAATGAAAGACATTAAAGGTTACCGAATTGGAGCTGGAGGGATGGCTCAGTGGCTGTGGTAGTTTGAATGTAATTGACTCCATAAGCTCACAGGGAGTGACACTCCTGGGAGGTGTGGCTTTGTTGGAGTAGCTCATTGTGGGAAATGTGTCACTGTAGAGGTAGACTTTGAGGTCTCATGTATGCTTAAGCCACACCCTTTATCTCAGACCACTTCCTGTTGCCCGCTGATAAAGATACAAGGCTCTCAGCTCCAGTGCCACCTCTGCCTGCACATTGCCATGTCCCACCATGATGATAATGGATTTAACCTCGGATCTCTAAGTCACCCAACAAAATGTTTTCCTTTATAAGGGTTGCCATGATCATGGTGTCTCTACACAGCAATAGAAACCCTAACAAAGAAGTGGCCAAGAGCCCTCAATTCTCCGAGGATCTAAGTTCAGTTCCCAGTACCCTCCTTTGGTTTATGACCGCTTGTAATGCAGCTTAAGGGGATCCATCACCCTCTTCTGGCATCCTCAGGTACCTGCACTCATGTGCACATGTCAACACATACACACACACACATAACACACAGACACACACTGCAAAAGCATAACAAAAAATAAGAAATCTTTTTTTAAATAAGACGTTAATGAGTTTTTACTTGGAGCTGAGACATAGAGGCAAAAGCCCACCCACTTTGGTCATTTTTACTGTCTTTGCAAATACTGCACCATCAAATAATGATACTGTGATCCTAGAAGCAGGACACTTTACTTGGTATATAAAAATATCTTTCCTATAAAACATTGTGTAAGAAACATGACTGAGTTGAGTTTCTGCCAGGCAGGCTGTTGTCTACCACATTGCTCAATATTATAGAGTCTATAAGAAGCACTAAGAAAATTAGAGCTATCATGGACTGGAGAAACTTGTATTTACCCTGTCTCTTTTTAAGGTGGGTGTGGGATGTGGGCATGAATCTGAAAACTCAAAAGGTACTATTTGGGTCTGATTCCCAAAGCCTGTGGCCTGTGAGTCAAGGGCGTGCCCTGACGTATTCAAGTTCCAAGGGTTGCACAGTTTGAGACATGGAAGGGCACAGGGAGGCGTCTAAGCCCCCCCCCCATCTACACACAGCACAGACTCTCAGACTTCCTTGTAAATGAATGTGGAAATATTTTGAAAACTATGACTGCTGACTCAGCTTTCCATTACATCACTTTACAAAGAGAGAAGGGGCTATGTTGTAGAGCTTCAAGCCTGTGATTGGTTGGCACCAATGCTTTGGGTAAAGTGGATTATAGGGAAAATGTGTGAGTGCTAAGCTGTTTATCTCAGCAAAATCAAAACTGAGGAGGTCACATGCCCTCCAGATATGTGCTTCCCTCCCTCCATGACCTAAGGGATTCACCTAAGCCCTACCATACTGTCTCTCAATACCACCACCCTGGGGAGCATGCCTTTACCACATGGACATTTGGGGAACACTTAGCACCCATGCTATAGTCATGATCCTATAAGAGCCCCACCTTAACTGCCCAGATGCCTCCGTTTTTCTCCAAGACCATCTACAAGTCACAACGACAAGCATCCCTCCTGAAAATGGCTCAGTTCGGATTGAGCTTGGTTCTCATATGACCATTATCACTGGAGAATATTGGGTTAGCAGCTGATCTTTATAGATGAGAATTGCAATTAGAAATTTTTTCCCCAATGTGTAAGCTGGTTGTCAGCAAAGAAGAAAATATTTATTATTGTTGTCGTTATATCATGATTATTTTGAGATACCATCTCATATAGCCCAGGCTGGCCTTCCACTCACTCCCTATTAGTCTGAGGGTGGTTCTGAACTTCTGATCTTCCTACCTCCAGCTCATGAGTACAGGGATTTAGACATGCACCACCATGCCTGGTTTTGTGCAATGCTGGGGATTGACCCCTGGCTTCATGCATGTTGGGTAAGCGCTCTGCCAGTTAAACCACCGCTTACTCCTGTTGCATCCTTCTATAAACGACATCTCGTTTACTCCCAATTCTTCTCTCCTAATAGCAAGGCTGATCTCACTCCCCCCGCCAATAATGCCATCAAATTCTCGGTTCTGGAAAGGCTTGTCCCAAGTCTTACATACTTTCCTTACCAGGACCATAAATACATACATACATACATACATACAAATGCACATAAAACTGACTCTGAGAATCTATTTTGGCAGTTTTTTCATTGTATCCTGTTCAACTAAATGGACATAGAAACATCTTTAAAACTGGACATGGTATCTCGAACCTGTAATGTATAACTCCAGGAAACTAAAACAGGAGAACTGACATAAGGTTGAGGCCAACCTGGGTTAGTTCTAGTCCAGTCTGGGATATCGAGTGATCCCTTCTCTCAAACAACAACAGCAAAAGGTATCAGCCCCAGATAAAGAAGAATAACTACAAAGCCAGGCGAGTCTGAGACACTGTGAAGATGGCTTGTGGTGTTAGTTTCACAGCCGTGTGAGGAAAGGTTCTTCATTCACCACTCAGATACAACGCCATGATGGGCCCTGACCACAACAGAAAACTACCTGTGCCCTATCGGTCTCCGTTTGTAATCTGATTAAAACATATATGTTGAAAGTTGAAAGAGAGGGTCTTCCCAGCTACGCTTTGTGAAATGGGTTGGCCCAAGGGTGGAAGAACTACATTGGTCTTGAGCCGCTTCGTTTTAAGATTTTTCTGAAAATAAGATTCTTTGTTTAGTTCCCCTTCGCCGCACTTCTGTGGCAGTGGCCCCTAGATTGTTTGTGGGGCTTGACGGGGGGGGGGGCATTATAAAAGGGAATAGGTGGTTGCAGACTGTTGGAATCTAGAGTAAGTGTATGGTGAGAGCATAAACTTAGACTTTAGCCCTAACATTCAGCCCAGATTGGCTCCTGTCATTTTTCAGTCAGCATTATCACATTAACCCAATCCAATGGGGTCACAAGCCAGGAAAGGGGAGGACACTTTTTGTTTATTTGTCTTCCCACTTTTCTTTGAACTGGAAGCAGAAGTTACAGGAAATCAGGTCATTAAAAGGTACTGTGATATGATCAAGCACTCATACGTGTCTCCTGTGTCACAGTGTTCTTCAGCTTGAGCCTCTTCTGCTATGCTTTCTGAAGCCAAAAATTTGATTGGTTGAGATCTTGAATTAGGGCTGGGCATCTAGAGATCCTGAGTCTTTAGATGTATAGTAACGTTTATGAGAAGTTGCTTACCTGATACATCATGGTATTGAGTGAATCCACTCATTTGGGATTGTGGCATGCAGACCAGTTGCTCTCTGAAAAGACCATTTTCCCTTAAATTTTTTCCCCAAAAAAGTGCAAGCTGCAGCTTTAGCTCTCAGTATATCAAATATTCACGCATACACATAAAGTGTGTACATTAACTATGAAAATATACTTTTTCTGCTTTAGAAGTACTTACTTCTTTGTCATAGCTACCCAAATGTTTATCTCTCAAGTATATTTCTTCTGACTGAGCTGACTGTACGTATTAACCAACCTCATTTGGACAATATTATGAACAAAAACTTACAAAATGCTACAATCAGTACTTCATCTTTGTAATATTAAGTGTCTTGTGATTTCTGTAAAAGTCTTGTGACTTCCATAAAACCTTTTGGAGTGAACAGAAAGACATGAAGACTTGTTAACTTCTTACTCCTGAATATAACTATGCCCTAACGTGATACCCCAGGCAGAATATGTACATGAAACAAAGTTTCTACCATTCGTCTTCTTGAAATAAGTTCAAAACTGTATTTATACAGTAACAATTATTTACTCAACTACTCCTACGGATCATTACTGTGCATGTAGGACGGATTGTGGGGGTGCGTGCACACCAGGGCACACATCTGGAGGTCAGAGGACCACTTTGTGCAGCTGGTTCTCTCCTTCCATCATTACGTTGGTGCTGAAGATAGAACTAAAGTCATCAGGCCTCACCAGCAAGTACGCTCCCCACTGAGCCACCTCACCACCCCACTGACTTTATAATGACCGAATTCCCAAAACTTTATAAATCTAGAAAACTTCCTTTGAATCACTCAGCCTTAAAATGGAAGGGGATTCTGACTTACCTTCTAATATAGATGAAGCTTGAAGGCATAGTAAGATAAATACAATATTCCCGTATATGAAACATTTAACAATAGTTTAAATTATAAAGAGAAGAGGTAGCATGGTAATTGTCAGGAGCTGGAGTGGCAATTTACCCTTGATTATGGCTATAGAATTTCATTTTTATGAAGTAAAATCATCTATGGAGATTGATGGTGATAGCTACATGTATTTAGTGCAACTGAACTGTATAATTAAAAATACTTACGATGAGCCAGCAAAATGACTCAGTGGGAAAAGTTACCTGTGACCAAGTCTATTGGTCTGAGTTCAGTTTTGGGAACTCTGTGAAGTCAGAAGGAGGGTGCCACTCCACAAGGTGTCTTCTTTCCCCCACGCTCACGGCGTAGCATGTGGACTCTACCCCTATGTTATGGACATGCACACAATGATAAAAACAATTAAAAATCAGTCCAGATGCTAACTTTTATATTATATGCATTTAAAACAATGAAAATATAATAAACTACTATAAATTTTTAGTAAAAAATAAAATGTATTTCAATCCTATTTTGTATAACATTATCCTAGTCTAGGCATTTTGCCTCTGGTACCAGGGTGGTTTGAAAAAAGAATAGCCACCATAAGTTCATATGTTTGAATACTTGGTCCCCAGCTGATGGAACTATGTGGGAAGATCCAGGTGTGGCCTTGTTGGAGAGGTGGTGTTACTAGTGGTTGGCTCCGAGGTGTCAAACTATTTTCGCCATTCCTAGTGTGTCCTCTGATTCCTGCCTGCTGTTTTGGATGTGAGCTTGCAGTTGTTTCTGTCACCATGACATCACCCTGCCATCACTGACTCTAGCCCTCAGAACCCATAAGCCCAGTTGAACACTTTTATAAGCTGTCTTGGTCATGGTGTCTTTATCACAACAAGAGAAAGATAACTAAGACAAGTATCCCAGTTCAATGAGCCACACACACACACACACACACACACACACACACATCTGAAACAACAAGTTCTTCTGCATTTATTGCCATCAACTGGTAAGAGTTTACAGAATGCCTTCCATGTGTAAGATAGTTCGGGGAAAGTAGGAAACACAAGGAAGGGCACACGAAGGGTTCCAGAATCCTTTGCCGTCTTTGCTTATCAGAAAATAAGTGCCCGCGAAGATTGGCAAACGAACCCAGTGGAACAGGAGTGCTTGCGGCCATTCCAGCATTGTCTGTGCAATTAGATTCATCTCCCTGGCTTCTCTCTCAAAGCACAGAGCTGGGCACCAGTCCACAGGAACATTTGAGTTGGCTAGAATATTCAGGGCCAAGGTCAGCTTGTACAGCAGAGCACCAAGATTGGGGGGGGGGCGAGGGGAGGGAGCTTATTCTAAAGTCTAGAGAAGTAAAGAGAGTGTGACTGGGGACGGGCCCACCAGTGATCAGGCTGGTGAGACTATCTAAATACAAATCTGGCCGCAGGTTGTTTTGGTTTTCTTTACGGGGATGCACTCACTGCAGAGTCCAGCTGCTCATTTTAACAGCCACCCCTGTGGCTCTGGGACTTTTGGTGTGGAATTCCTAAATCAGGAATGGTAACGAGGGCCAGTCAGCCCTCTGCCTCTTCATGTGCTGGGGGAACACATGTCAGATACTGAACAGAATGATGGGGTTGTTTAAAGCATTTCAGAGATGCAAGATAAACATTAGGCCATGTTGGCTTGTTTTTAATGCCAGTTAAGCACGGTGCCTGGGTAGCATGCTTTAGAACAAAAGCCTGCACACCGCGAATCTTGCACACAGAGAGGCATTTCAAGTATTTTTTTTTTAAAAAAAAGTACCCAATATACAAAGGCCTCTTGTTTGATTATAGTAATTATTCATCAGACTCCAGATGTTAGGATAGAAAAAAAAAACTTTATCTTTTTCTGATTAGAAACATGAATCCTTTCAAATGAGTGTGTGTCACCGAAATGCAATGTGTCTAATCATCCGCTACAGCGGAGAGGGGCCGAGCAAATAACTGAACCAACCCAGATCCTTATTAAAAGAATTTGTTTCCAAGGGGACGGAGAAATACCTTCCATTCTGATGGAGACTGGCCCTAAAAACGAAAAGAAAAAAAAAAAAAACTAAAAAGTCAGAACTAGCAGGGGCATCCTGGCAGCTTGCAGACTTATTTCACAAGGTTAAGTTCTTGGCCAGGAGTTTCTGAGACCTGCGAAGTAACGATGAGGCTGTGCCTGTTACCAAGGTGACTGAGAAGTCTGGGGCATCCCCCTAATTGTGCATCTTTGAGGGTTTTATTTTTTTTTTTTAATTTTGGGGAAAGGTCAAGGCCATTCCCAGTAGACCCGGCTGTTTCTGTACACTAGCCTTTTGCTCTGGCCAAACTCCATGACCTGGAAGAGTAGACAACTGATGTCTCCTTCTATTGGTGTCCAAAGGCAGTCACACAGTAGTTTGTGAGGTGTGCCAGCTGGCTTCTGGGATGGTTCCCTGTCATCCTCCTCCTGGGCTGTGTCACTGATGTGTACTGTGGAAATAACTGTCAATGTGTTCCCTGGGCCAACTCATAAACATGGATGTTGTTCCCAGCCCCAAGCTCTCATCCTGGTAGACTCAGAGACTCCTACAGGAGGCATATGGTCGGAATCAAGGGCAGTTGCCCACAACCAGCCCTATGAGTGAGTCACCTAGAAATGGACCCTTCAGGTCCTCAGTCCTCAGATGTCACCAGCGAGCCACAGTTGACATCATGGCAACAGCCTCCTGAGAAACCTGAGCCAGCACCGCTCTGGGAAGCCTCTACTGGACTCCAGACATCCAGGAACTGTGTGAGATAATGATCATTTGTGGTTTGACGTCACTACATTTGGGGCTCGTGTGTGATACTTTGGTAATTGTTACTCCCTTGGCCCTATTCCTTTCCCTTACAGCATCTCATAATTAAAGGCAAGTATTTCACTTTAGACCCAAGTAAGTAATTACACGGGGGGTGGAGGAGGGAGCATGTGCATTTGCACGCACACGTAATTACACGGGAGGGGGAGGGAGGGGGAGTGTGTGCAGTTGCATGCACATACATGCTCTCACAGTTCAGCTCCAGAGACACTGAAAAATGCTGTGCCGACCCATTTCACAAATTCTCACCTAAGAATAGATGCTTCAACCCCTTCTTATTGCTGGCTTTTGGGGGAGTGCTATATTGAACCAGGATCTCTTTCTATACCTCTGGCTATACTGGAACTCGCTATGTAGACCAGGCTAGCCTCAGATTCACTGACATTCTGCTACCACTGTCTCCCAAGTGCTGGAACTAAAGGCATGTACCACCATGCACAGTTTAGCTGCATTTTTTTTTAAAAAAGAAGGAAAAAATGATATCTTTACCAGTTACTGAATCTAACTTATAAAGCATTTCTTTTGTCATTGCATATCCAAGGCAATGTGCTCAGTTTAGGAAACACCCACAGATGGAGCATGTCCAGACCTTCCACGTCTTACGTGTGGTAAATGTAAGTGCAGAGGTGTATGTAAAATAAGAAGTCCGCGATGGCGTGCTATTCTTATATAAAGAGGTATCCAGAGAGGAGGGAGAACTCTCACTTGAAACGTGATTCAGTAGCAGACAGGGCTTCAAAAGACAAATGAAGAACTGAAAAGTCTGTCTCAAAACAAGGGAGCTGGGGCTGGAGGGATGGGTCACTCTCTAAGTGGAGCCACGTGGCTTCAGGACCTGAACCTGGCCGAGACATCAAGGAGTTAAGAGCTTTCCCTGTTCCTGTAGAGGACTCAAGTTCAGTTTCCAGCAACTTTATTAGGTGTCTCACAACTGCCTGGGATTCCAGAACCCAAGGACATGCGGCTCTTTTCTGACCTTCTTGGGCCCCTGTATTCACGTGCACATACCACCCCAACATACACATGCACAGAGTCAAAAAAAAATAAAATAAAATAATAAAATTAATCCTTTTCTCTAACTGACTCTATATGCTCTATGCATCTGGCTCCGGGCTGGTGAAGAGAAATCACTTAGCCGCACGGTGGGAGTGGGCTCTGGCTGTGTTAGAACCAGGGATTTTTCTGTGAGTAACAAGAAAGACACACTGAGGCATTTGTACAAATTGGGGAGCTAATGTCAAAAGCTGAGCTTCAGGAAGGCATTAAATACATAACGAACCAATTAGCAACGGGGCGTGGCTGAGGCCGGGAAAGCCAGGAGAGATGGGAGTGAGCAAAGAAGCAAGGGACCCTTCCTGTGGAGCTGTGTGGAGAATTACTGTTGGGCAGAAAGGCTGCTGGGAGCCGAGAAAGGGAGAGGGGAGAAGGGAGTTCACACAGACGTCAGGGTCAGAACTCTTACCCTCTGCCTCAACAGGCAGGTGGGCGCCCTTTACAAGTTCAAATTCATTGATTTGCATCGGGAAGTGTCAGCTGGGCTTGCAAAGAAAGGATAAAAGCATCCCATGAGGTGGTGCAAACACCCCCCCCCCCCCCCGTAGACGGGAATACTGAAAAGCCCCAAGTTATGCATTCCTGTAAAGGAAAAAAAATATCTTTGCTAGCTTTTTCTTTTAATGGGATTTTTTTTAACTGATTCCATCTGACCCATCCCTCCCTGGCAGCGTGTTTTGAAACACACCCTTTGCTGGGTCCTGCCTAGCTCTGCCTGCCTCCACCTAGCTAATGAGAAGGCTAAAGAGTACCCAACCCAGTTTTCTAAGCCCAACTTCTCAGGAGCTCCAGGGAAGAGTGTGAAACCTGCCTGCTCCCTGGTTGTCAGCTCTGCGCCCTCCCTTGTGCAGACATAATCTGTTCTTTAGTTGCTTCACTTGCTTTGCCAGTCTCAGAGACAGACTGCCAACTCTGTCAATGCCTTCCTTACACGAAGCTCCAAATCTTCAAGATCGACAACTTGAGTTTTCCTTTTTTCTTCTTTTTCTTCTGTGCCTAAGCTTGAAGCGCATGTGTGCTAAGTGCAAGCTGGAACAGGCCCTGGCTAGAGGAGTGTAACCAGCAGTCGAATATGAAAATAATAATCATGCTGATATTAATAATTTACTGAGGCCTATTAGCTGGCCATAAGCACTTGCCTATATCAGCTCACTTCATTCTCCCAGGCGTGAGCCAGAAGAGTTTAATTAACATCTCAAGAGTCAAAGGCTGGAGCTCAGCAGGCTCAGGGCTGGGGCTCTGAAATATTAAGCCTAAAATGGGGATTTTTCTACAGATATTTTTGTAGTCATCCCGGCTAGGGTTTTCATAGCCACCACTAGAAATTTAGTGGCTTATAGGGCACACGGATGCATCTTTCCAAGTCCCCTCCCAGAGCTGGGTCTCCTAACTCTGACTTCTGCCTCACTTTTCCAGAGTGAAGACGTCAGACCCCAGGACAACCCAAGATAGATCCCCTACATTCTAATCGGCAGCCTTAGCTCTTCTCTGCTTTACATAGCGATGTGATCATTTCAGGTATATATTAGGGTTGGTTATTTATCCAAATTCCCCCAATGCTTCCGTCAAGAAAGACAAAGATCTCAAGCGCCAGAAATAAGAGTGATAAATAAGAGAAGAAAAAATGTGTGTAGTCCAATCAGAAGCAACTGTTGAGAGAAGAATTCATCTTGGGTGAGTTAAGGTGCATTTGAGACCCACTCCAATTCCAGACACGGCTCGTGCCCTCCTTTAGCCCTTCACGGAACCCTTATACCAACATCCTCCTCTTCTCCTGCCACACCCCTAGGAAAATCCAAACCTGCCTGTGATGGCCCGTCTTGGTTGTCAACTTGTCTGCATCTGTAATGGACTACAATCCAGAAATGGAGGGCACACTTGTGATCCAGATCTTGAGGTTGGAAGGGACACCTTTAATCTGGGCCATACTTTCTGCTGGAAGTTTTTATAAGGACCATGGAAGGACGAAGGGGTTGTTCATTCTTTGCCTGATTGCCTTGGCCTTGTCAGCACATCCATTCCTTTACTGGCATTGGAGCCTACTTCTTCGGGATTCCAGCATATACTGCAGACCAGCGGAGACACCCAGTCACATGGGACTGAGCAACACTAGATTCTCGGACTTTCTATTCACAGCTAGTCATTGTTGGACTGCAGTTGGTAAGTCATTATCATTGCTACAAATTCATATATATGTATATGTGTGTGTCATATGTATATATAATCTATTTGTATTTTATTTATTTATTTATGTTATATATGTATGTGGAATTTAATTTATTTCATTTACTTATGGAGAGAGAGATTCATTCTATAAGTTCTGTGACTCTAGAGAACTCTGACTATAACACCACCTTTCTCTGACCAACCACTTTCCAAATTTGCAGTCCTTAATTGCTACTGGAAAGCAGCTTCTTTGGAGGCTTCCAGGGTGTGTTCTTTCTCCTGTTCTAGTCATTGAGGATTTCACAGGCTCTTTCTACCTTGTGGTGACTGCTGGGACCAATGTGTTACCTCTTAGGGATTTATAGGGAACTGACTGCACCACTGATTGCTGAGGTTGCTCAATTGGTGGGATGGGTTTATAAATGACCAGGTTAGAAGCTAGTTAACAGATAGTGGTTGAGAGGTCACAAGCATTGTAGATATTTAAGACATAAAAGTGAGAGAATTGGGGTTGTACAAGATATAAAGGCCCTCTGCACACTCCTCCAAATAACAAGAGAATCCCACTTTCCCCCGTTTTCCAACTTGGGTGACTAGGTAGTTGGATACATATATAGTCTCCTTTTCGGGACTCACCAAATTCCCAGACATCCATACATGCTCAGGATGGGATCATGGATTTTGACACTAAACTATATCCATATGTGTTTTAAATATCTTTAATTGTTATAATTCTACAAGGAATGCACCTTACCTCATAAGTTTAAGAAACACACATTTTGAAACGCATTCACAAAAAACGGTCAGCGAAGTGCCTGGGAGTCTCAGCAAGGCAGCGTGAACGGAAGGAGGTCTGCAGCAGATGCTCGGGGCTTTCGAATACACAGCACTTTTCTGTGTGATGTGATCTCCTTAGAGTTCAGGGTGTCTTTAACAGAAAAGTCAGAATGAGAATTCCCGAACAAGTGTTTCTGCCTCGCGGTAAAGTAGGTTTATCCTCGGTGCTAGGATGTAACATTTGTCTCCTGGCCGTTGGGAAATGAATGGCTTACAATAAAACAAATTGTATTTGGTAATTAAGATCATGCGCGCATCGATTCCTAGCAGTTATCTCTTTTGAAACATCCTTGTAAGAAAGATCAGAAAGTCACACAGCCGAGCTGCAAAAGGAGCGTGTGAGGGCTGGGAGGGGGCACTGGAGGAGCAAGGGGAGAGAGAGGCTCTTGGGTTTTGTTTTTCCCAAAGTGCTACTATAATCAAAAGCATTATTTCTGTGCCTGCAAGGTAGACAGTGTGCTTATCATCCAAGCAAGGTTTTTTTGTGCTCTGCAGAGAAGTTTAAAGGCTCTGATAGCAGCAGTCAGATGCAAAGATGGATCCGGTTCCATTTCCTCTTGCGGACATCTAAGTAAACAGCTCCTTTCCCAAATGGCTGGGTTTGATGGATTAATAGGGTATGCAGTATTTGCAAGAAACCATGAAGATCGTCAATTAGCCAAGAAAAAGAAATCAAACATCTAAATTGGAAAGGAAGAAGTAAAATTATCTCTGCCTACAGAGGACACAATCCTGTATGTAGAAAGCCCTAAAGGCCCCCAACCCCGGAGTTTCATACAGAAATTTAGGAAAGCTGTCGTCAATACAGTCAACACAGAACAATCAGTCGCACTTATGTGCACTGAAAAAGAGCTATGAGAAAGAGGGGACTAGAAAATCAACCCATTTCAATTAGCACCATGACTCCAGCACTTGGGAGACAGACGTGAGAGAATCACAAGGTTGAGGCCAACCTGGGCAATGTAGAAAGATCTTCGCTCAAATGAATTGAAATAAAATATAAAGAAATAAAATAAATATCCAAATGTATAATTTCACCAAATGATAAAAAGGACCCACTTGCAAAGTTGATGAAAGAAATTAAGATTTAAGTGGAAACATATCTCACGCTCGTGGATTGATGGAGTTAATAATGCTAAACTATCTAAGATTTAATTCAGTTCTTGTCAAAACTATCAACGGCAGATTTCACAGAAGAAGAACAAATAATTGAAAAATTTGTGTGTGAAAGATGCTGATTAGTGAAATCTATCTTGAACAAGGAAAATGGCATGTGAGGAATCACACTTTCAGACTTCAAGCAAAGCAGAATGGTTGGAGAAACCAATGGCAGAGAGCACAGCAATCCATGCCTATGGTCTTCAAAACAAAGGTGCCAAGAACATGGTGGCAAGAAGATGAATGGCTCTTCCGTGGAAGATGTTTAGGACACTGGAAATCTACTTACGAAGAACAGACCACAGACCTAAGCCTAAAGATGTAAAATCACCAAGTTCCTAAGAGAAAGCAGAGGGGGGAAATTCTGCGATGTTGATGTGGGTGATAATTCTTTTGATTAACTACAAAAACTACAAAACAAAATCCAAAATAAACTAGGTCGAGCAAGAGAGAAAGAAAGAGAAGTTTCTCTACATTGAAGGAAAAGAATCAACAGAATCCCAAGGCACCCTATGGAAACAAAAGAAAGGTTTTTTTTGTTTGTTTTGTTTTTTTTTTTTTTTTTTTTGGCTTTTCGAGACTGGGTTTCTCTGTAGCTTTGGTGCCTGTCCTAGAACTAGCTCTTGTAGACCAGGCTGGTCTCAAACTCACAGAGATTCGCCTGCCTCTGCCTCCCAAGTGCTGGGATTAAAGGCGTGCGTCACCACTGCCTGGCAAAAGAAAGTATTTACAAGCTAGGAATCCAATAAGAGTCAAGACCTAAAATATAAGGAATTCAGATGATTCAACAGCAGAAAAGCAACTGCAGTAAAAGATGGACAAAGAATTTAGCTTCCAAAAGAAGACATCCAAATGAACATCAGATACCTGAAAACAAATTCAACCTGTGCATTTATAAGGAAAATGTAAGTCAGAGCCACAAGGAGAAATCTATCTTAGTTTAGAAGGGAATTGTCAAAAAGTCAAAGATAGTGTAGGTGATAATCTAAAACATTGTTGATAGGGCTGTAAAACAGAAGTTATGGAGGGAACCTGGATGGAAGCTGCCACCTCAAATAGACCTGTCTGGACTAGTATTGGCAATCCACATCTATGTCCCAGCATTCCAAAGGCTGGAGCAAGAGGATGATAGTCATGGCTATTCTGGACTATATAGCCAGACCGAAACATAAACAGACAGACAGATGCACCCATATGGGTGCGCGCATGCACACACACACACACACACATACACATGCTTCTACACCACCTCCACTTCACAAACACAAAACAGGAAAGAACCACCCCAGCTTCCCTGTTCATATCCAAAGAAAATCAAAGCATTAGCTTAAAGGCTTATCTATACTTCCATGTTCACCTAGACAACAAGTACTTCAAATCTTAAATCGGAGACAAGTTGAAACTCATTTTTGGACAGAGGCAATGACAGAAATGTAAAAACGTTAGGATCTAGGACAGCACCAGGATGCTCTCAAACGACCATCTCATGTGCAAACAAGCACCCAAATGCCAACAGAGAACAGTGACAACTCTGCCTCTATCGGGTACTCTCCTGCCATGGAGAATGTGTTCTTAACGCTTGGGAGGAAAGAGGTGAAGATAATTATGCCTCAGCTTAAAGCAGATGAGTCTAATAAAGACAATCAGCATGGTGCATGTCCTAACTGGATTAAAATGAACTCAATTCAGAATCAACTTGAAATCTAGAGGACTATTTTGTTGTCACGGCTGCCCCACCTTCTTAATGCCTTCTTTGAAGCAGGTTTTGTTTTCATCCATTCAGCTGATCTCGGACTAATAAATTCTTTATTTCGGCCTCCTCTGAGGAGCGAGACCGTCCTTTTCATCGTTCCCCTTCAACAAAACCCCTCTCAGAATCTTGTTTTCTGTGTGAGTTGGCACATGAACTGGGGCAGAAAGCAAGAAGGAGGCGGGCAGGGCGTTTTAGTGATGACAAATCCACTCCATGCAACAATGCCCACCCTGTCCTGGGGCACCGTGCCCTTTTCAGTTGTCACCCTTGTCTGCTTAATCAGATTAAAGGCCCCTAAGACGTCCCTTTCATTCCCTGTCAAACAAAGGTGAGCAACTAAATAACCAACACAGCTCTGCACCTGGGGAGGAGACAGAAGCACTGTGGACTGTGCCTGGGGCACCTTGGGGACCTCTCCGGTCATGTCTGCCTTGGTCCCTCCAAGGCAGCTCTGCTATGGACTGGTGACATCATGGGATACAATCTGTGGCAAGAATGCCAGTCTATTTTGCATACACAAGGGACACGGAGCACAAGTCTTCATATATATATATATATGGGGAGATTTGTATTTCCCATGAATATTTAATTCTCCCGAAAGCTAACTAACTGTGTATCACAATACCCCCATGCCTGTGTGTGATTCTTTTTCCCTGTTGTCTTTCAAAATAAAGCAATTTTTCTCTTCCTGTGCTGCCTTGAAAGTTGCTTAACTGTGCATTGATCCCTTTGATCTACTGAGTGTGTGTATTTTAAGACAAAGTCAGCACGGTTGCTCTGTCTGTGTGGAGGAAGCAGAACAATGAGGGGAAACCAGGTCTGCTTCCACTGTTTTCCTAGTGACCTGGATCACGATTCACTGAGGTCTTGAATGCTGCTTGACTTTTGCTAGTGTCCTTTTTTTTTTTTTTTTTATCGCAGCGTTCATGCGAATTTAAAAAGAGTTGCTTGGTATGCAGCCTACTGTGTATTATGATATCCTGCCCGCCCTGTTGCACTGCAGAAGCCTGCAGCTGCCTGCAGCTGCCTGAAGCTTAATTATGCATGCATGCATGCAAAGCCCAGATGCTCAGCCAAGAGTGCCTCGACTACAACAGTTTCGCACTTGTTTTTGTTTGAATTATAATTGGGCAGATCTGTATTTCTCTGCCCATTTTGTAGCTGGAACATGCTCCTCTTTGCCTCGGTTGCTGCTTCCGCTTGACTGAGCTTCTTCACCAAGAAGCCCTTTGTTGGTGCCGCCATGTGCCTCTGAGATCTAAGAAGGGTCATTCGTGGGCTTGATACAATCTTTTTACCTACACAACAATTTTAAAAGGTACAAAAATGGCCCTAGCCCTAGAAGGTTTTCCTCCAGATGGTTTGTAGCCGAAAGAAAGAAAAAGGATAGCGAACTAGAAGCTGGCATCTGGATAGAAACAAAGAAGGCTGCGAGCCAGGCGGCCATGCTAGAAGGGAAGCTTACACCTGCTGGAAGACGGGGTTGGGGACCCACAGAAGCTGACTTGTTAGCCATGCACATCTTCTATTCAGAGAGCATTTGGGGAGCTGCTCTATGGCTACCTCAGGGATCCCAGGCGCCAGCATGAACAAAGGCTCCTGTGTCAGTGAAGCTGAGTATGTCATGGCACCATCCACACTGCTTCAGAGCTGCCCAGTGCTCTCCTTTACTGACAGCTGTGCAGAGTCAGGAGCTGGCTAGGGAGGAGGCTCACCGCTGCTTACACTTTTTCTGAGGCTCATCCAGAGACATCCACTCTGGGTTCAAACTGAGCAGCAAGTGAAAGACCAAGGTTGAGGTCACAGCAAGTGATGGTGCTTTTGTGATATCATAGTGATTTTATACAGGCGTGCAGGTGTGTGTGTGTGCATGTGCACGTGTGCACGTGCGCACGTGCATGTGTGTGTGTTTGTGTGTGATGTGTGTGTGTGTGTGTACTAACTACAGGCTCACAATGAAGATTCAAGAGTAAGCAGGAATATATTGTAGAATATACAATATATAGAGAGAATATATATGTATATATATATGTAGAATCTTAAGGATCATATAAAACCAGGAGATAGATAGATAGATGGATAGACAGACAAACAGGTAGGTAGGTAGGTAAGTAGGTAGATAGATGAATAGATAGATAGGCAGGCAGACAGACAGATGATAGATAGTAGACAGACAGACAGGCAGGCAGATAGATAAAGACATCTACATATTCAATACATACACAAACACATGCTTTCTTCACCTCTGTTGCTGTTTATGTTCGACTCAGCTTCTTTTGTCAACACCGTGTGTCTCTGAGATCCGGGAAGGGTCATTTGCCAACTCATCACATCTTTTACCCACACAGCAATTTTAAAGATAAATAAATGACCCTAGCCCCAGTAGGTCTTCCTCCAGATGGATAGTAGCTTTTCTAAAAAGGGAGGGAGGAAGAAAGGGAGGGGGGAGGGAAGGAGAAAAGAAAAAATATTTAATTAGAAACTTATGTGTGCATGTATGCATGCATGTATATATGTGTGTGTATGTATATGTGTATACATATATATGATGTCACGTATGAAATGGGGGTATAAATAGCTCTCCTTCATGAGTATTTAAAAATATGCAACAGTGTTCCGCATGTAATATGCACCACACAATCAATGTCTATAGATTTTTATAGCTCAGGAGCTATATGTTTATATGCCAGAAAGGATATCTGAGTCACACATTCTGAGGTAAACAAACAGACTGGGACTTGATGTCTGCTTTTCAAATCCCAGCTCTGTCATTCCAAAGACTTTGGTGCTGGGACGATCTCAGTGGCCTTACCTAGGAAATGGGAATCACAGTGGTTTCCATCTTAAATCATTAGGATGGCGTCATACCACGCTTAGCGTGTACAGACAAACACTGTCTCCTTGGCTTAACTTCACTCTTCTCAACTAGGCCTGAACTAGAGCTCCTAGCCACAGTCTAACAGAATCAAATTTCAAGAAGAATCCTGAGATTCTTCGGTTTGGGGAAAGCAACCACCCTGGATGTCCAACCACTTTTCTTACGAATCCAGTTCTTCCTGCTCCACCGTCACTTTTGGGAACCCAGTCATGCTGGCCAACTCTCGACAAAACTCCACTTTAGACGGAGTCCCCCCTAGTGCTGTTTCCTCCTAGTGATGTCCACTCCTGCTCCTATGCCTCTGCCTTTCTTTACCTGACTGAGAAGCAAGTCTAATATACCCCAGCACCACACAGGCAGATAGGAGCAGCAGCTCCTACACCCACCGCAAGAATCCTGTAGAAATTCAGCCACAATCACCTTGAGAGCATGAGAATAATTTTTTCTCTAGCGGTATCTTGGATGAAACAGTTAGTGTTTTAAAGAGTCATTCTCCAAGCTTAGGAGATGAAGAAAATGTGGCATGAATGTAAGAAGACCAGAGTTCAAATCCCCAACCCCTAGAGAAAAGCTGGGCATGGCCGTGTGGTCCTGTCACCCCAGCATTGTATGGAGCACAGCAGAATCTGGGAATTTGATGGCCCGTCAGCCTAGTCCTGTCTAAAATACTTAGATGGAGAGTGACAGAGGAAGTCACTGGACATTTCTCCTGACCTCCTCATGCACACACATAGGCAGGCACAGTGGTACACACGTGTGTATACACCATATCTGCCATGCCCCACCCACATCACACCACACCACACCGCACACAACTCACAAAAAAAGATTCACTCTTCAAATAAAGTCATTCAGCAGACTGACCAGTGCTGTTTGTTGCTATTGTTTTGCTTATGAATTTCCTGAGGTACGGTCTCCCTATCAGAGGAGGTGCAATCTTGTAAGTTATATGCAAGATGACAAGATGAACCGTATAGGTAAAAACAGAATTTTCCTGACTGAGGGGCTTGTCAGTATTGAAAAGATTTAAGTCATGGCATTACAATATCTTTCACTTCACAAAAAGATGGTCTTATGAGAATGAATATTTATGGAATCATAATTCTATATAATTACAATGATATATACTTAGAATTCTGACTTTCTAAACAGGATTGGAGTAATTGAAAGATCCTTGGTTCATTCCTTTCTTAGCTCCCGTCAACAACAATATTGAAACCATTAGTACTGTCCGAAGAACAAAGAACACCAGAAAATACACGCTCCTTGGGCATACACAGAAGACAAACACTTCCTGACAGAGGTGAGCATCTATCCCATGCACTAACAGCCTTCCTTCTTCCCCATTGGAAATTAATTATACTCATAGCCAGCACTTTTATTGGCCTCAAATGTGTTAACATAACACAAATGCTAAGTCATCACCCACTAGGATTTCAAGCAATTAGGTCATAGAGCATTTTGAAACTGGAATTTAATGCAAGTTTACAGAAAATAATTATTAAACAAATATCAAGTTCCTTGTAGTAATGGAAAACATCAGGTTAATGTGCCTAGACAAATATGCTTGGATTTTCCACCTGATCTCCTCTCCCTAGTATGCTCCTTACTTTTAGGGAAGGAAACAGGTTAGTTACTTTTCACATAACTATGACAAAATGCCTTTTGGTTGGTATGGCTGAGCAGACAAAGGTGTTGCTTGCCAAGCCTGAAGAGCTGAGTTCAAACCCTGGGACTCACACGGTAGAAGTTGTTCTCCAACCTGCAAAGGATCCCTAGGATACAAGTAGGCACACACTCATGCCCTTACACAAACACACACAGGAAATGATTTAGCAAACAATAATTTAAAAAATACATTTGGGCTCCCAGCCTGAAAAGAGCTACAGTCCATTCCAGCTGGAACACTCAGCTTTGGGAGTGGGAGGCAGCTGTTCACACTGAATCTGCAAAGGCAGACGAATGCTGGTACTTAGCCTGCTCTTTGCTTCCTTCCTTTCTGTTTAGCCCCAGATCCCAACCTATAGGGTGATGCTGCCCTCAGTCAGAACTGGTCAGCCTCTCTGAAAATGCCCTCAGAGACATGTGCAAAGGTGTGTCTCCTGGCTGACTGTAAGCCCTATCAACCTGACAGTGAAGATTTAGCCACCACAGGTAGCTGTGCCTCCATGAATAATGTGGAGGTGTATCTGCCATGGACTCTTGTAGAAGATTTGTGAAGGCCCAGGAAATAATCCTTGGTAAATAATAATTGATTGTCCCTCATGCCATAAAATTTACTTTTGTGATATTATATTGGTGTTTTTTGTTTAATATATACATATGTATGTATGTATAGTTATAATGTAGTTTATTTTTTAATTAGATGGCTTTTTATTTTTTATTTTATTTTGGGCATGTCACCTCATTTTGGTAATGACATATTATGAGCTGTTCTTTCTAAGACTCCAGGGCAAAAAAAAAATAATTATAGATTAGTCATTCATTCATTCAATAAATAAATGTACGTGGGTGCTTTAACTATCCAGTCAGGCTTCTTTACAGTCTAGGAACACAACCATGGGGAAAATTTCAAAATCCATGCCTTTGTGTAAATAGAATCTGGTGAGATTTTAAGTGTCGTGAGAACAAAAGGGAAAAAAAAAGCACAATTCTCAAGGAAAAAAAATGTGATGGTGATTGGTTTTATTGTCATTTTGCCATAGATTACCATCATCTGGCAAGGGAGATTCAATGTCATCATATTCTGATTGCCTTCATTGGTGTGAAGACCCACCTCACCTTCTGGTAGCAGTCCCGATGAAAACATACATGGCAGGAGATTGTCTTTTGCTCCCTCGGCCTTTCCTCTGGCTGCTGAGTTGATTCACCTTGTTTCTGCTGTTGATGACTTGGTCAAGGACTTCAGAACCAGCCTCCCCGTCCTCCATCACTAACTGAGGACCAGCCCTCCCCAGGAACCCTTGGGTCTTTGGCACTAGATTGTGATTGTTGAAGTACCCAGCCTCATGGGCTAAGCAAATACTAAGTTGTTGCTTTCTTCAGGGACAGATAATTGCTATGGGTGTAGTCTGTGTACGAGCCACCCAGACTCAGAGCCTGAGCAACTACTGGGTTCTTCACCTGCAGCTGTTGTTACTATTTTAACATTAGTTGACTCAACGTGTATGTGAATGTGCATGTCTGTGTTTACTCATCCTATAGGTTCTGGTTCTTTGGCTAACTCTAACTGATGTTGCCAGCTTAATTTCCCAAGCACCAGACTGGGTTGTCTCACAAATCCTGTCCTACAGCTTTTCACTTGATACCCCCCCCCCCCCCCGTAGCCTGTGTCAACTCCCAGAAGCCATTGCTTTGCAGCGCAGGCATTACATTTTGGTAGGTGTCCGATTAACTCTGAAAGAGTGATCACAGTCCCTGGCTTGCCCTCTGTAACCACCCAACACACTTTGTTGTAAAAAGATGAAGGTGCCAGGAATCAGGGATGGGTGGTGAGCCTGGAGAGTTATGGCTCTTCCCCTGGGCACTGGTAAAGAGAGCCTCTCTCTGACCCTGAGGCGAACACTGTGGATCTCCAGGACAGCTGTGTTCCACTTGGTGCTCTTTGTTCTCTAGGAGCTCAATTTCTTTTTCCCTTTCACCTCAACGAGTGGCTGTCAGTAATACGCTTGCTGTAAGAATTCTGCCAATAAAAGGCCAATTTGTCCTCTACCAGTCCCATAGTTTCAATACTGTGAAAAAGGCTGGGGGTGTAACTCAATAGTGAGGTACCTGCTAGCAAGCACCAAGTCTTGGGTTCAAGACCTGGTGCCAAACATAAATAAGCAAATAAATAAACAGCAAGAGGGGTCTAGAGGGAACTGTGCCAAAGATAGAGAGACTTTTTTTCTTTTTGACTGTATGATACAAGTCATGATGGTCCCAACATATAACCATTTGAAACTTGTGTTTGAGGAAAGTATATGATAAGAGTGAAGAAAACACACATGCACATGCACATACATGCGCATGCACACATACACACGCACGTGAGGGCTGTCAATCAAGACCAAATAGTTTCCAAAGAGTAGAAAAGACTATCTGTGCAGACAATAGGTAGGCCCCTGCCCCTAGCAACTCCACAAGGGAAAACGTGAGCTTTATCTTGGCTTTAAGAGGCTACGTTCACAATGGCATTCACATCAGAAACCAACAACAGCAACAGCAAAAGTACATACCAGTGCCAGGGATGGCAAACAGCATGCGTGTTCCACAAACACAAACGAATTTGTTTTCCACCAATAATAAACACAAAGCTTCATGTGCGCTAAATGAAGCGCATTAAGTGTGATCCTTTCTCTGAGAATCACTGGAGGCCAGAGTGAAAGACTGTACACAGACACATGTTGTGTGTATACATGTATATAATTATGTGTATATATAATTAATATTAATATAATTAATATTAGCCACCACACAGGAAGGTTAATTGTTGCCTCTCTGAGCACTTAATCTGTTAGCAGTTGATAAATCCCACCCGGAATAGAAGTGGCTCATATTTAGGTCACACAAAGTCATTGCCTTTTTTTTAATTTAAACTGCGCAATAGATTAAAACACGAGAGTGTTCCGGGAGAACCAGTCAGAGGCAGCAGCAATAGGCTGTCATTTGGCGCAGAAAGTTTCCCCCAGCGCACCCCAGGGACGTGTTAATCAAAGCTTTTAATGGATCCAGTCTGATCTGTGACAGGCTTTGTTCCAGAGATGGCATTTGTTGGATGGAGCTGCTAGTTATCAATAAGACACAGTAATTGCGGGGAGCGGGTGAGCCCCGGTTCCAGGCCTTCCTACCACAATGCTCCCTTTTTTTATTATCAGTCAAGGCAGAGGTGTCTTGCCCTGGGAATCACAGACTGACTTGTTTCTTTCATCTTGCTACATCCCGTGATGAAAATTAAACAAGAAATATCGACATTAATTTACCAAAACAAAACAAAAATCTTGGAAATCTCTTGCTTCTCCCCCTTAAGTCTTTGTTTTAGACTTCTAAACCCAATCTGGGCAGCAAATCTTTTAAACTGATCAAATAAATCCACTTTAACCAGAGGCAGGCATTTGAGGCTCCTCTGTGAGTTCGGGCTGCCTAGGCAGTGGCTTCTTTTAAGGGTCTTTGTTATCACTGGGAAATCGAAACAGCCAGAGGCTACACTGAAGAAAGGCGATCACACTAGATCACCTGCAGGGGTAGTTAGCTTTGCAGCCACTTAGGAAGGTTAGGGCTCCCCATCTGATGGAAAATGTCTTGGTGCCTCTTCAAAACCAGACACCAAAACGAGATGCTAACAGCTTGTTTTCTTTAGTAAGTCACAGTCCACACTCCAGAAGATCAAAATTATCCCCTTGGTAAGAGATGTCAAGGTGGATCAGGAGAGGCGAGGAGGAGACAGTGTGCAGGAAGGAGCTGGTCTCATTTAAGGGCCCTTTTGACAACAATGTAAACAAAACCAGATAACCAATGCCATCACCTTCAGAGGCAAAGGGAGAGCAACCCATCCTTCCCAGCTGAGCCTAGCCCAGCCCTGAGCATTTTCCAGGGCGCTACGGTGGATGTGTCTCTCACCCTCATTTCTCAGGTGAAGGGTCAGGCAAAATGCACCGTGGCAGCAATCTTTCTTTCTCTGGGAAATAGAACCACAAAGTGGCCATCCCTGAGACAGTAACATTTAAACACTCCTAACACTATGACGACCACTTTTTGTGGTCTTTCCGAGACAGCCCAGATTCCTAGCTGGCTCTTCAAGGCTGATTACACACTACTCTCACAGGCTTCTTTCTTGTGCTCAGCCTGTTCCCTTCTTTTGTTAGTGGCATAATAGATGTAATTCCATCTCTCTTGTCTTTGTTTTTAACATTCCTTCAGCCTGAAACACCTTTCCTCTCATTCCCTGTTGCAAGGAAGGCCGCTTGTTGGTTCCCTGCCACTTAGCCCCAAAATAATCACACAGAAACTACATTATTTAAATCACGGCTTGGCCCATTAGCTCTAGCTTTTTATTGGCTAACTCTTAATCTTAATTTAATCCATCTCCATTAATCTGTGCAACACCACGAGGTTGTGGCCTACCTGCAATGTTTCAGCGCATCTGTCACTGGTGGCTCCATGGCTTCTCTTTGACTCTGCCTCCTTTCTCCCAGCATTCACTTTAGTTTCCCCTGACTACCTCTATTCTTTTGCCCTATCAGGCCAAGCAAGTTTTCTTTATTAATTATCCAATAGTATTCATAGCATACAAAGGCGAATCCCACATCAATTCCCCATTTCCCAAATTCCTCCTGAACCCACATGCCCCTCTCAAATGCCATCTACCCGGTAAAGTCAGAGTTAAAACTGTGACAAGGGACAGAGCTACAGAAGGTTGGAACACAGCCTTCTGTGTCCCAGGGTCTGTGCTGTCAAGACGCCTTACATACTCCCAGCTAACAAAGATCGTTTGTTCAGAAGAGTCAGGTGGTAGCCTATTGCTTCCATTGTGAATAAACACTTATAACTCACTGGAAGAAAACAAAAAGAAAAGAAAATCTGATTTTTGTTCTGCCCACAAGATAGTCAAGAACCAGGTAGGTTCTGCTAGTCATCCAAGATGCCTTAAGAGCACTTTAAGAGCAAAACCCTTGACTGGGGAACATGATGGGAGCTAGAACTGAGTAGGAGGCAAACTTGTGCTTCCCGACATCTAGTTCACATCCCACAGTTAATAGGACCTTGTTTATCTTTCAGGATAATTCTAAAACCCTTGAATAGCAAAATTACTTGAAGATCTGGATGAGTACAAAGTGAGGTGTTTCCCAGATCTCCCAGCATCTTTGCTTCCAAGTTCACTGACCATTCTGGAGTGCGCACGCACATGCGTCCATGTGTGCATGTGTGCGTGCGTGCGTGCTTGTGTGCGTGCATATGAGGTTGGGGGTTGATTTCCACCATATCCTTCTGCTGGAGTGCAGACTTAAGGACAGTAGACTAAACAAGAAAAACGGTCGAGGGGTTCTAATGGTCCCAATGAGAATGAGGACCCAAACTAAGGAGGGCTCTGGGAGGAAATGAAGACAAAATGAACCTTTAAAAAAAGAAATGGATTTTGGAGTGTGAGAGAGAAAAGAGAATCTAGGATGCTACTGTATTTCAGGCTTCAGAAACTAGGAACTTTATCCACAATAGATAGGTAATCTCGCACAGGGCAAACAAGGATGCAATAGAGGAGCCAATGGCTAAAAGATGGAGCTCGATGAGGGAAGGGGTGTGAGAGTGTGTAGGGAACAGGTCTTGCCGATGGTCAAAAGAGAAGGAGCCTGAAGCGACAGTGGGGGAGGACTCAGGAAGAAGACTTGTGAAAACTAGGAAAGAGAATGAGCTGGTACTCGGTTTTGTCTTTGTGGAACAAGAGTTTCTGACAGGTGTAACTAACAGCGGGCCTGATTAAAGAAAAACAAGCTCTCTCTCGGAAAACAAAAAAAAAAGAAAAGAAAGAAAAGAAAGAAAAGAAAGAAAGAAAGAAAGAAAGAAAGAAAGAAAGAAAGAAAGAAAGAAAGAAAGAAAGAAAAACAGACTAGAGACAAGTCCGAGAGGTGAGGAAAGCTGACAGATGCATGTCACCAACTCTATCAGGATCCATGATGCCGGTTTGGATTGTATAGCATCAAGGTAGACTCTCAGCTGACTCATCAATTAGTGACAGATTCTGAGTCCCCATGTGCCCAGAGCCTTCCCAGGGTGTTCCTTTATACCCTTTGTGTGAACAACCTTTTATCCAGCAGAAGTCTTAGCATCTGCCTCATCGTGACTGAAATGGATAATAAGCCACCCTCCTTTTCTATTGGGGGGGGTCATCAAAACACCTCTAAGCAAAATTAATTTCCACAAATATTCAAAGTTTTGCTATCAGAGCCTCCTCTGGGACATCTCTTTCCACAAAGCAGGATGCTGTAGTTCCCTATGGATAGAAATCACTGTTCTGGTCCATTTTACATCCGCATGGATCCCATTTCAAAGCTACATTTTATGATGGCTTTTGTAAAGGAGCCTTTGGGGTAAACACACTCTCAGGAGCATGAAATTGCCTGCCATAATGGGCGGAGAACATTAGAACACACTCAGAGTAGGGTTACAACAGCCGGGCCCAGAAAGGCTTCCTCTACAGGTAACCTGAGAAGAGAACATACTAGAATCACTGAAGTCTGTGCACACGTATGAAAAGAACTGAGGTTGAGAACACTTCATTCTTTTCCACAATGAGAGCAGCCACCACCCACAAACTCGCATGTTTTCAAAGTATCGCTTCCCACTTGTACGCACACAGTTTCAAAGGCTGCCTTCCTACTTGGATATATGCATTCCTGGGAACTAAGCTGAGGCCAGTTAGGAATCCTGTAGACAGTTAAAGCCGAGCCAGTGGCTTTGCCACAATTAAGCCTGATTTTCAGTTTGGAAATTGGCCCACAGAGACATAGCTGATCCCTCAGAGCATCCCTCTGGTCCCTTTCAGAATGGTGACACCGTTTCAGTGGCTTTTTCTGAAAGTACAATGCCTTCTCAGAAAGTCGCATAGTCCTAACTATCTCAAATCCCTGGAAGTGACTTTTGGAAGTGACCGTTGGAGCAATCTAAAGCAATGGAAGTGTGGTCATGTCTTCTGTGAAATTTCAAAGCTGCTCCCTTGGATGCATGCGCCGCTGGTACAGACGCGAGGGTTCCCAGTTAGGATGTCACCCCGAGTTTGAAGTTCACAGAACTAGCCTCATATTTATAAGATTCCGAACAACTGAATCCTACAAAGAAAACTGACCAACCGAGCACAGCAGCTCTTTTGGAAATGTAGAATTTTCAATATCAGATAGAGACTCAAGTCAGCAGCCACACCCTGTTTTCTTGCATAGAGTCCCAGTTTTCAGTGTGGTTATTTCATACCTCCCCAGGCCTGAAACTTCCCCATTCCACACTCTTCCTCTGCCTTCATTCCTAGCTGACGACTTTGCTTCCAAGTTCATCACTGACATAGTATTAAGGGCTGGAAACATAGCTCAGTTGGTATTTTGCCTACCATGCACAAGTCCCTTGGTTCAGTTCTTAGCACCACATAAATCAGGTGTGATGGTGCACACCTGTAATCCCCGAATCCAGGAGGTGGAGGCAGGAGGTTCAGAAGTACAGGTTCTTCCTTGGATATGTAGTGAGCTTGAGGCCACCATGGGTTTCACGAGATCCTGTCTCAAAAATAAGAAGAGAGGAAGGAAAGGAGGAAGGAAGGAAGGAAGGAAGGAAGGAAGGAAGGAAGGAAGGAAGGAAGGAAGGAAGGAAGGAAGGAAATTAGTTCAATTAAAACAAGTTGCTCATCTAACAACTCCACAATGCCTTGTTATTGTTCTCTTCCTGAGTGTTATGCAACCTCTCCTTAAAGGCCAGAGTCTTTCTGTTTGCTGTGGCCTATCACATCTGAACTCCGTCACTTCCCAAGCCATGCCCTACCTCTCTGCGATGACCGGCTTTCCATTTGTTTCCTGCTCTCCCTGCTTAATATTAAATAAAATGGAACCCCCACCTCCGCAGGGCTGCCCAGCCCCTTGCGGCCCTTTGCAGGGAGTTCTCTTCAAGAGTTCCCCTCACTCTACACACACGCAGTTCTGCCAAGTTGTCCTCCTCACCCAACTGCACTGGCCTGTCCTCCTCGTAAAAGTGGCCCAATGATCTCGCCATGGCACCAGGCCCCATGGACCCCTTCCTCAGAGACCATTCAGCAAAGAGCCAAGCTGAGAAGCTTCCTTCTACCTCCTTGTCCTGTCTTCTCCTGCCTCCTCTTCTCTCAGAGTCTCCCTTTGTGATACACCAGACACTTTCCGCCTGGTTCACTTTCTGGGTCTAACTCTCCACCCCAAGCTGGACTCAAGAATTAATTCTGGACTTTGCCTCTCTACCCCTACACCCCGCCCTGGGGGATATCCATTTACGTGTTTCTAAATCAGCTTCATGCTGGTGATGTCATGTTGCGAATTTTCTGTCTAGGGCTCTCCTCTTCACTCAAGCTGGTGGTCTTTTCATCTGTCTTTTCAACAGACAATCAGTGTTTCGTTAATGAAATCTTGATCGGATCCCTCCCAGCTGCTGTTCTATTGCCTTAGATTCTAAAGCCTCCCCAGTCTTTCTGTTTCAGGCATAACAACAATCAACACTCAGTCAGGTTTGCTCGGTGCCAGCACACAAGTCATCTCGCCTAATCTCAGAGCTCGCCACAGCCCTGGCGGGAAAGCAGCGATGTCACTCCCATTTTGGAGAGAAGAAAACCAAGACACCGCAAGCTCATTTTGCTTAACACAGAAGGGCTGCTAAGAATGTGGACTGGTATTTGGATTCAGACAATTTACCCCAAGGCCAGTGTGCCCACCCCAGTATCACGGTGTTCGCTTCCAGGAAACCCACAAGTTTTGTTGTTCGTCATTCCGTCACTCGCCACATGGAACTCATAGGCAGATCTGCTTAACTGGGGCTCTGAAACAGATCATGTGGCTGCCTGTTTCCATGGCTCATGCCACGTGCTGGCCTCGTGTAGTTCCAGCGCCACACCCTCCTGACTGATACAATTTATTCTCTGCCATGCTTTCTTGGTGTGGGAGGTTTTTCTGCCTCTGTGTTGCTTTTATTGGTTAATGAATAACGAAACTGCCTTGGCCTGTTGATAGGGCAGATCTTAGGTAGGCAGGTAAAGCTAGGCTGAGTGCTGGGAGGAGGAATGCAGAGTTAGGAGATGCCATGGATCCGCTGCTAGAGATAGACGTGTTGAAACTTTGCTGGTAGGCCACGACTTCGTGGTGATACACAGATGAATGGAAATGGGCTAAATTAACATAAGAGTTAGCCAATAAGAAGCTAGAACTAATGGGCCAACCAGTGTTTTAATTAATACAGTTTCTATGTGGTTATTTTAGGTTTAAGCTAGCTGGGAAGCTGAGCGGAACAAGCGATCCTTCCTCCTACACTTTCTTACCAGTCACTCAACTTACGAGCAACCGTGTCTTAAGGTGGGAATTAGAGCATAGTCCGGGCTAAATCACCTTGAGTGGCATCCCCCTGCAGCCAGACCAAAGTGAACAGCATCTGCCTGCAGCTAGACTGAAGTGGGCAGCATCCCCCTGCAGCCAGACTAAAGTGGGTGGCATCTCCCTGCAGCCAGACTGAAGTGGGCAGCATCCCCCTGCAGCCAGATGAAGTTGAGTGTCCTCTCCTTCATTTGCAGGGCCACATACTTCTTTCAAATCCCGTCACAAGCCCTTCTTCCCTAATTCAGTATCTCGGCCCTCTGGCTGCCATGCACACACTGGGCATTTCCTCCACAGCCCACGGCACTCAGTCCTTCCCCTACTCTCTGAGTAACCCACCCTGATTGGCCTTTCTGTTCACCCTTCACTCAGCCCTCAGAAAGGGCTCCCTTGGCCACTCTTTCTCCACGAGGGTCCCAGGGCATGCTTTGTCCACACAGTTCACAACCCTCTCATTTTCTGCTTTCTTGATTTGTTAAAAATTTGTCTGATGCCTCCAAGACACTCTATGTAGTCGCCAGGTCCATTTGTCACTGTTGCTGGCACGGTACCCAGCAAGGTGTAGAGTTAGAGCAAGTCCAGTTGGCCCACATGCTCACTGCAGTTGCCTGGTGTATCTTAAGTACAACAAAAATCCAAGGCTCAATACTTTCTAAAGGAAAACTAACTTTGGTGAATCAAAATTGAGAAATAACCCTTCCCAAAAGTTCAACTCAAAGGCAGCTGGAGTGGCGAAGGAAAAGAATGTAAACAAAATACAAACTTTTCAGAAAAACATATAAAAAAATAGACAGTTTGTCGTCTCTATGACATCTTTCGGTTCAGGAGGTATGTTGAACCACCTTGAAATGTAAAAGGAATTTTAAAATTAATTTAACGTTGGGCAGGTAGCACACACCTTTAATCCCAGGACTTGGGAGGCAGAAGCAGGCAGAGCTCTGTGAGTTCCAGGCCAGTCTATTAGATATAGTGAGTTCTAGGACAGCCAGGGCTATGAAATGAGATCCTGTATCAAAAATAATAATAATAATAATAATGCTAATTTAATTAAAATATTTAAAAGTTTGGTCGAAAGAACCATGCTACCAACACTCTGTGATACAGAATCAGGGTGGTGGTTAAGTGTGTAAAAGTCACGTGACCATGTCACCGAAACTACCGTGCTTTCATCAGAAATGTCTCTGCCAACTTCATCCCCCATGTTTCTGGCTTCTCACAGAAAAAGGCCACTTATCAAGACCTGTAGTTTATGCCTCTGACAGGCAGCAAAGACAGCGCTGTTGACATGCTGGGTTCCATGTTGACTGTGTTTGCTGTGATCCTGGAGCCGGTCAACTCAGCACAGGCAGTGTAAAAACCCAAAACAGTCCTGTAAAATCCCTATGGTCCTATAGCTCCCACGTCACTACGAGACCAGTTGCGCGAGCCGGGAACTAAACCTGGAGACTTAAACACACACACACACACACACACACACACACACACACACACAGATAGACAGCCAGAGAAGCAAACATGGGTCATCTTTGACACAAGAATTCCAAGTGCCAAATGCCCCACTTTAGTGTGCTCAGGGGCAGCCTTTATAGGGATCCTTAGCCATGCCCAGCTCTCAGGATGTTTCAGTTGCAGGCCCACCAGCCTGCCATCAAGGTCTCGTGCTCAGAGCAGCTGCAGGAAAAGAAAGTCAAGGGCCAGGGATATACAGCTCCCAACAAGACAGCCCAGAAACAGTTCTGTGTGGCCACAGACTGCTGTATCTCTCAGCCCAGTGCCCACAGATGTCACATTTATTTGGAATGTTGAGCCTGGTAGCCAGCAAGTTGTGGCTCCCTGCATTCATTCACTCCCTTACTGTCTCCATCCTTCATTCCGTGTCTGACAAGTCCATCTGAAGAGCCTATGATAGGCAGGAGCTGTTGCTGGCTCAGGATAGAGCAAGAGACACACACAAGACCTTGCTCATACTGCTATCAATACACACACAGGGTAGTTAAGGAGGTGTGTGTGTGTGTGTGTGTGTGTGTGTGTGTGTGTGTGTGTGTTCACCACCTGAGAAACTAGAAGATACACAGAGAAACCAACCACCAGGGTAATAGGGAAGTAAGTAGGGCTCCATGTGGGTAAAGATGGAAAACTGGCTGTAGAGTAGAAACTCTGGGGGAACAGGAGTCTCAAAAGGGGATACTCGATCTGAGGAAGAATAGCGCCAGGCCAAGGACAACTCTGATGGCCAGTGTACCAAGAGCAGTGTGGTAACCTGAGTCAATGACAGCAGACTGAGCCCAACAAGGCCTAGGAAGCAAAACAATGGGAATCAAACACCCTACATCACAGACGGAAGGCAGAGAGAAGACAGGGAGTGGGACAAGCTGAGAAATCTCAAGGCCCATCCGGAGACCCCCGTTCAGTAGGCCTCCACCTCAAGGGCCACTCCCAGCATGAACCAAGCGGTTAAGGAGATGAGCCTATGGGAGTCATTTCATGTTCAAACCTCGACAGAGTAATCCCTTCAATTTGCTCATCTAGATCCACTTCTCCGCTGGGCATGCGTACAGAGTAGGCTGATGAGAGGGGGTTCCCTTGCCCTTTGACTTGTATTTGGGCTAAGTAATGCTTTGAATACTGAATTAAGCTGTACTTTACAGAAATGAGAGAAGGAGAAACAAACCGCACCCATCAGCCTGTGGCTCTCTGCCCTCTGCAGCTTTTAGGGCTTCCATTAGGGACCTGCTGACCCCGCCCACCCCAACCACCCATGTTCTCCAGGCTCCTAACAGCTCCTTTTTCCACTTCAGACTGAGGATAACCCTGGCACTGCCCCATAGTGTTCCTGTGGGGTACTCTTACATCCTCAGAAGCCTTTTGAAAGCCCTGTTCATGCTCTCCTAGAAATTCCCATCCAACAGCCAGCCTGAGAGTGTTCTTCCTGCCAGATAGATTTTCTTCCAATACCACTGCAAGGGGTTGTGTCTTTTTCTCCCAGCTGGCATGGGTCACTGACTCTCAGCCTTGGTGAGCCAGTTGCTACAGGTTGGTTCCTGACAGTGGCAGGTAACTTTGCATAACACTGACTTTGGAATTTGTAGAAGCTTGTGGGTCGATTAAATGTCATCCAACTCCCATGGTTCCCTTTCTGCCCACAAAGCTTTCTGAGATCAGAGCTCTCTTTAGGCAGATGGAAGAGCCGCACCAACAGGGTGAGACAGCACAGGACTTTGAACCTGAAAAGCGATGCTCATAGAAAGATCGTGGGGTTTCGTAGTGTAAGTTGGACTCTTAGCAAGCTGACTTCTCAGTCTTTCAAGCAGGCGTGATAGAAACATGCGGTGGTCAGCCTACTCGTCGGCATTGAGGCAACAGAAGGGAGGTTACTCCACTCCACTTTGGGGATCACCCCAGCATCTTGACTCCACTTTGGGGATCACTCCAGCATCTCCACTTCACTTTGGGGATCACGTCAGCATCTCCACTCCATTTGGGGAATCACTCCAGCATCTCCACTCCACTTTGGGGATCACTCCAGCATCTTGACTCCATTTTGGGGATCACTCCAGCATCTCTACTCCATTTTAGGGATCACTCCAGCATCTCCACTCCACTTTGGGGATCACTCCAGCATCTTGACTCCATTTTAGGGATCACTCCAGCATCTCCACTCCACTTTGGGGATCACTCCAGCATCTTGACTCCATTTTAGGGAGCACTCCAGCATCTCCATTCCATTTTGGGGATCACTCCAGCATTAACTTTCTGGCTTCACTGGTTCTGGGGCTCGGACAGCAAAAGACTCTTGTCACTGTCTAAAATTGTGATACCCCCATGAATATTAAGATGTACAGACTGCTGGATTTGTCAGCACAGGCTGCTGAGAGCAGATACCATGGACCAGAGTCGGAAAGTCCAACTGGAGGCCACCAGCATGACAGGGTAGCTGCTAAGAGCTGGCTTCCCAGCCTGCATCCAGTCATCTTGCTGGGAGAAAACAAGAATGCACCTCTCTCTCTTCAGAGTCTCACTATGTAGTCTAGGCTAGTCTCAAACTTGCTGTCCCCCAAGTACAGGGATGAGAGAGGCTTGTGCCACTGCAGCAGGCTAAAGGCTATTTGCAATTTTATTTAACTTTTTTCATCTCATAGGTCTTTAAGAGTTACACTGTTGATTAAGGCTTCAATGTATGAATTCCGGGGGAGCGTTGACATTCAGTATGCTCAGTTATCTTTACCAGCTGGTGAGGAGTTATTAGCCAAATACCATTTCTCTCAGGAAGGAAGTGCAGATGACTGGAATTTCTAGACCACCCGTCTTCTACAATATGTAATGGCAGATGCTGAAGGTTATGACCTAGAATGTTGAGAGATGGGTTAGTGAGATCACCACCTTACTTATAGCATGTAAAGGTGACTGCCACCAAGCCTGATGAACTGACTTCAGTCCCTGGGATCCTCATGGTGGAAGGAACGCATTGCATTGGCTCTTTCCACTTGCCCTCTGACCTCCCTATGCCTGCATAATGATAATGTACCCATGCATGCATGTGTGCATGAGAGTGTGCTCATGTGTGCACTGGTGCACACTCGTTCACATGCACAAGTGTAAAATGCAATCAAATATTTAAAAAAAATACCAAGTTTAAAATCAAAGTACCTGGGATTATCATCACCCTGGTGGAATTTTAAAGAAAAATCATGATCAGCATGAGAAATGTTGTTGCTTTTGTTTCTGTTATACAGTGGGGAATTAGAAAAGTTAAACATTATAACAAAATAAAACTTCTAACTGTTAAAAAGGTAAGAAACTTGAGAATTTATTTATATAATAGAATGATAGACAGTAGTCTTTAAAGTAACCAAATCTACATGTTGCAACATGGATAAAATTTTAAAATAAATTCGGAATGAAAAAAAATCCGAAAGGAAGAATCATTATCTAAGATGTGTTGCAATTTAACCCGCTAGAATGGAACCATGTGCTGGTGAGATGGACCCCCCGAGTCATCTTTCTAAATTTTTGTGAATTTTCGAAGTATTCAAAATTAAAAATAAAACACAAGATAAAAGCAATATGCCTCACAAGAATGACATATAGATAATGAAGCACAAAATAGAACGGTACGTTCCGGGAGCACCGGTTGTCAACTATGCTACTCAGAAAGCCAGGGCACCAGCCAGCGCCTTTAAGAAAGGTAGGTAACGAGGGAGGGGGACTTGATTGGGGGAGGGGGAGGGAAATGGGAGGCGGCGGTGGGGAAGAGACAGAAATCTTTAATAAATAAATAAATAAATAAATAAATAAATAGGAAAAAAAAGAAAAACTATAAAGTCAAAAAAAAAAAAAAAGAAAAGAAAAGAAAGGTAGGTAAGTGAAGCTCCACAGCTTCCTCCCCAGAATGAATTCCTTTTCCCAGGAAGAATAACGCCAACAGAACAGAAACCACATCTGCAAAACGCAAGCGTATCTCTTAATGTTTGCAGCTCTTTAGGCAGGCTGTCGAGGATAGCAGTTTTCAGGCTTTGTGGTTCCCAAATCCTTCATCCTTCGCACTGTGAAAGTTCATTAAATCCTCAAGAGATGCAGCGTGCATATGCCATACCTGTCAATACCCTACAAGACGCCAAAACCGAAAGTTTTAAAAATGTTTTATAAATTATTTAAAAACAACAGCAATATATCCACTGCATGCCCATTAAATCTTAAGTGGAAAAAAGACTATGTTTTTCTAAGTAGCGAGGGAACAGCATATTTCTGAAGTTTTACCAAATTGCTTCCCCCTCCAGAGTTTAACAGAAGACAGCTGGATCCGCGTGTCTGTTTCCGTCTCAGTCGATGGCAATTTGCTTTTCGGGCTGAAACATCTGAAGTCAATCCAGCCTCACGCACACATGCACTTGGAAGAAGGAAGAAGCATTTTACTGACTTGTGTGCCCAGTTGTGAACATTCTTCTTGACTATGACTCCAAAGCTTATCAAACAGCAGCCGTTCCTTGTAAGTCAATGATCAGAAACTGGAGAAGAGGCCTTCTTTTGTTTTTGTTTGTTTGTGGGTTTTGGTGGGATTTTTTATGGTTTTTTGGGGGGTGTTTGTGTTTTTGTTTGTTTGTTTTTGTTTTTCAAGACAGGGTTTCCCTGTGAAACAGCCCTAGCTGTCCCGGAACTAGCTCTGTAGACCAGGCTGGCTTCGAACTCACGGAGATCCACCTACCTCTGCCTCCCAAGAGATGGGATTAAAGTTGTGCACCACCACCACCTAGCAAGAAGAAAACTCTGGTTTGGGTCTAATTAGGTTTCACCTTGAGTTAATTTTGGACACACACACACACGCAAAGAGAGAGAAAGAGTTTTAAATGCATTGACTGGGCTGGAGAGATGGCTCAGGAGTTAAGAGCCCTAACTGCTCTTGCAGAGGCCCTTAGTTTGGTTCCCAGAACCCATTTCAGTTGACTCACAGTTGTCTGTAATTCCAGATCCAGGAGGATCCAATACTCTCTTCTACCTGGGGTTGCCTGCACTCACATGCAAAAGCACAAACACAGACACACGTGCAAGCATACAGTAAAATAAAATAAATACAATAAAAGTAAAATCTTACAAAAAATAAAAGATGCATTGGTCACACAAAAATATCCAGCCTTCCAAAGGTTAATGTGTTTCATGACACAATATCAAACAATCACAGTTGTTAAGATCACCGTTGATGTTACCACAAGTACCTGGAAGTATCCAGAAGGTTCCAAGTTCATAACGGCAAGTTCAAGCTTTCTAAAAGGTTGCTTGCTATTTCACTTGAGAGTCTCAATTTACTTGCTGCCAACAAACATTGCCAGTTGTTTTTATTTTTTCTCAAATAACCAGATCGCTTCTTTCATTTTTTTTTTTTAACATGCTTGCTAAAAGATGAACTCTGTAGAGACCCAAGTCCAATGTCAATCGTCCATCAAGTAAAAAATGGTGCTTCTGGACAAATGCAGGAAGTTTAGCTCCCAACTCCTCAGTCACAAGGCGTTTTCACACAAGAGAAGCAAGACGCTTCCGTGGCCCATAGCAGCTCCTCACGCCTGCACTAGTCATGGAGTCAGGATAATTAAAAGTGATCATTTTAGTCCTTCACGGAGGACATTCTTATGGGAAACTGGCTTTGTTGCTTAGGCTGCAGCCTGGGATGCTGGGAGTCTACCCCAGGACCTTGTGTGTACTGGGCAGGTACTCTACCCCTGAACAACTTCCCCTGTTTTTTTTTTTTTTCCAGTAAGTTGGTTAGTTAATGTGATTGTTTTTGTTATTATTATTATTATTAATGTAACTTGTTGTTAGTGAATGTGATTGCTTGTTTGTTGGCTTGCTATAAACACAGTGCCGCTAAGGTAGGTACATAGCAGCGAAGGAGACTGAGAGCAGTCGTCCCTGGAGCCCTGTGGTGCGTTTGTTAGGTCTGCTAACTACTGCATTCTTACCATTGCTTTTCAAACATTGAGTCAGACATCAGCAAGTGTTACAAACAAATGAAGAATCCGTGTTCCATAAGAGAGTTTGACCTCACAGTCTCTTGAAAGATATTAAGGTTTGAATCTGACCGCTTGCCCAATAGGCTTGTTGTTAAGTGCTCATTTGCCATCTGATGGCCTTTGGGGAGCTGATTGGACCAAGAGAGTTCCAGTTTTATAATGGACTAATCTTACCCATGAATTCCTATCAGAGCTTGGGGCCTGGCTGGAGGAAGTGGGTCACTGGGAGTTGTGCCTTCCGAGAATGTGCCTCATCTGTGGGTCCTCTCTCGGCCCCGATTTCACAGTCACCACGGGGTGAGCGGGACTGTCTAATCTCCCTCTCTGCCGTAAAGTTTGCCTCTGGGGAGATCTGAACCAGCAGAGCTAACTGACAACAGAGCGGAAGTCCAGGAACTGTCAGCCAAACGAAGCCTGCCTTTTTCATATTTGTCTTCTTTGATACTTTGTCACGGTTACGAAAAGCGACTCACACACAGCAGACGATTCTGCTTTGTGTGCTGCATCTGAGGGTGTACACCTGTAATCCCAGCACACAGTAGGTTAAGGCAAGAGGATTGTGAACTCAAGGCCACCCTACCTCTGTGTAGTAAGATACTGCACACGTACTGCCACATACACACTCACACAAAACAAACTGATAAGCAAAACCCCACACTGAAAAGCACTAGAATAGAACTTAGAATTTAGGACTATGATAACGTTGACGGTATTGAATCACTTAAAAATTTTAACAGCAGGGATCAATTCTTTCAGATGCTGCAGTCCCTTAAACACCGGCTCGTATACTTCTGCTTTAGTTAGTCAAAAGCGAGCTCACTGCCTCCCTAACTGCTTCATATGATCGCATATGCTGTTATTCTAACCCCTTGCTATCTTCCTGTCCCTTTCGTTTCAAAAACAAAGATAGTCGACATTAAATATTTAGCGTTCTCATTGAATGTTTTTACACTGCCAGCATCAGTAGAAGGAAATCATGTGACTTTTACAACATAAAATTGTTTTGTGTGTAAGGCTTTGTAATTTGACATATCAACTGATATTTATTTAATGCTGGCTATTGCTGTATTGCAATAGAGGTGTTTCCTTCAAGTTGTATTGTTTTTTTTACAATGACTTATCAAGTATTCATGCATTTTGCAACTAAGGAGAGTGAGTTGGGGGTATACTCAGTATGTCTTAGGAGATCTATGGTGATGGAGCCATCACACGGTGCTTTCACTGAAGGGGTTTCTTTTCCAACATTGCCCTAGAAAGTAAGGCTGAGGCAGTAAACAGTCTGGGTCCTTGTGAGAGAGTCATAAAAACAGCCTTTCTTTCTGCCCAACTTCCTTGCCTTTGCGAACTGCTGTGGGCCGCTATCTTCGGTGTAGAATAGCAAGTTAAGTCAGAGCCTCAGTCAGGGTGACACACCACTGTTGAGTAAGGAGAAAGCCACAATCACTCTTCTGTATCCAGAACCGCTAAATTGTCCAAGAGCAGGAATTTCTTATATACCCTATCATCATGAGTGAGGCAAGGCAAACAACCAACTGGGAATGTTTGCAAGGAAATACCATGAACACTGGCAAGCCACTAAGGTGAAGAATGTCCCACTATACCAGCAGAAATCAAGGACGGCTCCTGAAACCCGCCAAACTGAAATTTCTTGGTTGTTATTGTTGCTGTTGTTGTTTTTGAAACAGGGTCTCACTCTGTAGCCCCGGCTATCCTAGAATTCACTATGTAGACCAGGCTGGCCTCTAACTCACAGAGATCCACCTGCTTTCGCCTCCCTTAAGCTGGGATTGAAGGCTTGGGTCACCTCACCTGGCTGAAACTGAATTCTTAAATCATTCCATAGTTTAGCACTCATATTGTGCTTCTCATCAAAGGTCTTTGCATCACAATAATTTGTTTTGAAAGGTCCAAACCCTATCTTGCAAGCCAGAAGACCAAGGAACATCCCAGAATGTTTGAGACTAAGAAATTCTTTTCTCGATTTACAGGGTTCACCTCAAAACATTTGCAGCAAGAGTCACTTTATCTCTGTGCCTTGAGGACTTTATGAAGGTGGATGACCCCGTGTGAGTGGAACACTCCAGCCAGCTCACCTTCCGTAAAGAATAAACTGCTCACCCAGGTAGGTGGAGCCGGGTCATGAGGGAGAATGACGTGTGTGAAAGCCGTCTGTCTGCAGAAGGGGCTGTCTCTTTTCCTCAGCTGAAAAAGGTTGGCAATTGGAGAACCCGTTTTCGGATTCCTTTTCTGTGCGCAACGGAAGATTTTTACAATAAAGGGGGGGCATTTTTTCATCTTTTAACAGGATGTCTGTTTAGTTTTTCAAATCCACCAGTGATAAAGGAAGACAGGCAGCCTGTATCAATTCCTTTTCTGTTCAGCAAGGCCAGAAAATAAAACTTGAAATTACACCAGGGCACCCTGTTCCTCTGAGGTTAAAAAAGATGTGGTAAAACCTAGAGACACAGTAAACAACCCCTGTGAACAGTATTTAATCAAAGACGTAGGTCAGGGAATCCTCATGTTTTCTCAAGAAAATATCCTACGTATTCTGGAAAATCGTTCGTAATCATCACTATTTACGACAGCTTATTTTAATTCATTCCTTCAATTTTCAAAGCCACAGGAATATATCAGAAATAACCACATCATGAATGTTATTTACTTTATTCTAAATGGATCTAGACCTAAGGAGACATTGCTAATTACAAGTGCTGGAGAAAAGCAGAAATCTGTTCATGTTTCATTCGAGCAGCGGATGAGATAGAACATTAGTTCTGTGCCCCAGTCCCTCTGGACTACATGCATTTGCCTTCATGCAGGAAAGGCTGGCATATGAGCCCTTCTGGAATATCCTGGAGAAGCCCTAATAACACATCTGCTGTGTTGGTTTTGTAGTGGAAATGGCACTCAAAAGCACACTTGGAAAATCAATTTCAGCTGCAAAACAATAAACATTACTAAATCCAAAGTTGGTTTCTGCTAACCATTATTTCATGACATTGCTGGACGTGGGGGAAGGAACTCGTTGACACATACAGATTGCAGCTCTGAAATCCCTTTGAAATCAAACAAGTCCCAACTGGATGGACTTCTCCTCCCAGACAGGAGAAGGCAATGTGGGTACAAACTTGCGTGGTTTTTCAGGACTTTGGGAAGGCAGGAGCAAAGGCTTTCTTTGGGTCAAGGCTGTTTTCGCAGTGAAAAGAAAGGAAATTAACTTGTAACGATTGGATTGAGACAAAAGAAGATTCTACAACGCTTTTATGTAAATATACTCTTGCGTGGCCTGGACAATAAAAATAACAAGACGCTATTTGGCTCTCACTCCTTTCTAACTGTCTTTTAAACACTGGAACAAAGGGTGTTTTCTTGACAAGTCCCTAAATCTAAAATGATCAAGCGGCAATTAAGGCCCTCTGGTTTACAACATGAATCAGAAGTGGTCAGCCTACCCCAACGGCTGTAAAAGGCAGATTGAAGTATTCAGTGGGTTCTGTGAACCTCAGCCATCTGTTTACACTGTGCAGTAAAATCACAATGCTGGGAATGACTTGGTTCCCCTTAGCAGGGCCTGCAAGCAATCACCCTGGAATGCTGAGCTCTGTTCTGTGCCATAGAAGAAGGAAAATCACCCTGGTGTGAGCTTACAGAACTCTCTCTCTCTGTATCCAGCTACGGACCCTGAACTTGCATCCTGGACTAGTTGTAGTCAGCTTCCCCACTTGTGAATTGATAGAATCAGTCTGCTTCTCCCCTTGCGCCTCTTTAAAACTTTTACTTTCTCCAGAGATGACCATGAAATTGGAAAGCTAAAAAAAAAATGCAAGCAGGAAAGGTTTCCAGGGACAAACCGAGGGTGGGTCTCCTTTACCCTTACAGTAAGTCAAACATCTCCATGGTATTAGCGTATGCAGGAATTTGACATATAGACATCGGGGTGGGGAGGGGGCGCTGACTGTATTTAGTTAATTGCCTAAAGGCTCATGATTATGGACAACTGGAAGGATCAGCATGTAGGCCATACATCTTTGTTTCTTCTCTGACAGCCAGATCAATGGCTTGTAAGTGACAGGCATGCTTCTGTATTTATGGATGGGAATGTGACTAAATTAAATTAAATTGTATGGAAGTGAGGTTAAAAACATTGCGCTCATTCAAATACTTGTGAGCTTATAAAGGTTTAAAGATACCAAGAGCACTCATCTGCCCAGGGAAAAGGACTCGGAAGTTAAGACAGCTTAGCTCTACTTTTATTTTTGTGTTGAAAGTGCTGCACATGGGCAGAACACACGGCACTGGGGAGAAGAGCGGCTGAGCTGGGCTAACTGGATCCTCTCTGGAAATAACTAGCGAGGCCCAGGGACTAAGGCCATAAGTCATGCTTCTCTTTTCCCCTTTGCATTTGCTACATGTTGTACACACACACACACACACACACACACACACACACACACACACACACATATATATATGGAGAGAGAGAGATCAGAAAATGTATAAGAAGTTGTAAATTTTCCCAAGGGAAAAATATGAGACCGATATTGTTGAAAGAGCAACGACCCTTGGAAGACAGCAAGGAGGTAAAACAAAAAACAGAACAGCCACACTTCGCCTTCTCCAATTTCATTGGAGATATCTCATATAGAAAGGAGTTTAAAGGAAAAGCAAGACTCCTCTTGTGTCCATATGTGTCTTGTCCCGGCTCCACATCGCATTGCTGGGTCAAGACCAAGATTGGGACTCCCAGAATGGGATCAGGTTCCATTTCAGAAATTGGTTTGTTAATGATATTCTAATGTCTATCATCATATGGCAGAAACGATATTAATATTTTCCCTTTCAGGCACTGTTTCACAGATGTCAGCTCTAATCCCTGTAGAAGGCTGCTACAAGTCAATCTTCATGGAAATATATTGGTAATGCCTGTGGAGTTCCCAGAAATACAAGAAGTGTGAAAATTATAATTGGAAAGAGGGGAATCTTAAAAGGAATGTAAGCTTACCCTGGAATACGTGAAATTATTCAGCTGGTTGACAATAGCTGGCTTGTAAATTTTTCATAACCACATTAGCTTAAAATAAACTAATCGCATGTATGTTAAAAACCAATCAGATTGCCTCAATGTATCAACTGTCTTAGGCAAACCAATCACAAGGGACATTCTTGTCCTAACTGCAAGTGATGCCCGACACTCATATTTCACAATTTATGAATCAATGAACACAAACCCCATTTGTAAAACTCTACCGATACTTCTCTTTCAACATGACCTTCATGCTCCTTTCAGATGGCAGGAATACAGATGTTCCCCGACCTGCAGGACTAAGCAAGCTTGCCTTTGAAGGACACGATCGTAAACCCACGGAAGGTGTACAGATGACAGAGACCCTTACAATGTGGAGTTGATTAGGCTCTCAATTACAAAAGGCACGTCCCTTGCGTGGTGCTTTTTCTGCTGCTCTTTGATGACAAAAAGCATGACTAGTTCATCAGCACTGCATATGTCTGCTTTCTGGACTCTGCTCAGTCAGGGAACATCTGTGTCCACAGCTGGACTTTAGGGAGGAAAAATAAAGGAGTCAGTGTGAATCACACTAAGTCAACCTGTAGCAAGTGTTGGTCACTTTTTGAACTTTCAGAATGGTCCCCCCACCCCACCCCCCCAAGAACAAAGAAAAACTTAGATAATGGTAACGGTTTTATGGAAAGGGAGAGGAGCGGGAAGAGTGTAGGAAGGACTTCCGGCATACTAGTTTAGGAACGCAGGTGCTAACTGGGGCAGAACTGGCCAATCGAAAGTTGTTAAACTCCCACAGATGATTGAACTGCAGCTGTACCCACACATCTACTCAGCTAACCTTTGGATAGCCCCTTGTCTCTTTTCCTTGTTAGTATTTGGCCTTTTCAGTTTGTCTTACAGATGTTGAAGCATCTCCTAAAGTAGTAACAGTTGCAATTTTAGTAGTAAATGTTCCATGAAAGGCTGGATTTACTTCGGTCGTCTCCATTTCTCCCATCTCCCCCATCCTGGCCCTAGCATCGAGAACCCCCAGGGATCTCTTGGAATGGCCCAGATTTCTTGAGCCACCGAAATCTCTAGTCTCCATGGTGCCATCATTTTTCTCCAGTCCATGCCTTCGTGTGGTCAGGATCTCCAGGCTCGCCCTGAGACACTGCCCATCCCTGAGGTGTAACCTTAGAAACGATGACTGTTTCGCTGGCTGTTCACCTTAAGACAACAGATTTTCCCTGTGGGGAGTTTTTTTTTTTTTTTTAATCTTTGTTTTTTGCTTCTTGTTAAGTTTTGCTTTTTAAAAGCAACAAAACAGCCAGCCTGTGACCCATACCAGAAATGTTCAAACAGAAGGATTAATTCTAGACTTGGCCCTGCAAGCAGGCAGATGTTTTTGAGCATGGTTTGGACGCCACTTAAGAACACCAAGAACTCAAGCTCGTAACATGCAGATGTGGTGAAACTGGAGGAAGTTCAGAGACGTGACCAAGATGATTAAAGGGATAAAGCATGGTTTCTGAGGGAATGCTATGGGGATCTCTTTGCCTTTATCCCAAGAAATGGGAAAGTAATGATTATTAACTTCAAAGCCAGTTTGCTCATGACAAACTCAATGAATGAAAACGGGCTTCAATTAAAAACAGGAGAGAGTCTGGTGAGAGAAGAGGAAGAAGCCCTTTGCCTTTGGAAAAAGAAACATGGAAATCTGAGGTGGCAGAAACAACATTTATATATTATACATTAAAAACAGAAAGCATTGACTGATATTTTTTTCCCTCTAAAGTGTTTTTCCCCCCTTGGTCTTAGATTTTTGAAGAACAAAATCTGGATACATGTAACCGCCTCATCCTGTTGCCCCATCCCCCTGCCCTCTAAGCCCACACACCTATGCCCCATGACAGGAGATTCATGGCCGAGTCTTTGTTATCAGTGGTCAATAAATTTCTTGATTTTTTTTTTTTTTTACTATTTCAGCACTTTGCAGAGACACACGGGGGCAAAGGAAATAGAGGATTAGAGCCAGTCAGGGGGGCTTAAAGCGAAGAGAAATAGGCCCAGCTCTGGAAGGGAGCTCACGCCATCGATCTTGTCCACAAGCTAAATGAGAACAATCCCAAACCTTGCAAGACCAGTTCTAGATGCTCAGGACTTAAGAAGAGCTCAAGAGCTCAATAGTTCAACACGAGGCAGTGTGCCTGCTGGATGCTGAGTCTGGTTAAGCAGTGATTCAGTCTGTCTCCTGAGCCTCTGGTGCAGAAACAATAGAGGCGGCTTTACTTCTGCTTAGAGGCGCCTCCACAGCTACTACAGAGACAAAAAGCTTGGGGCTTTGTTGGAAGCCACCAAGAGCCAACTGCTCCCCTCGTTTCTTTTATCTGGCCCCCATATTCTCTTCTCAATATCCCTCTTTCAGCAATCAATCAGGCCCAGTGTCCCAAATGAGGCACCAACTACATATGAAAAGAGCAAAAGCCACCGTTGGTGACCTTCAAGCTGGCTAAAGACCCAGCCAAAACTTGTCGCCATATGGAGTTTCCATTTCCCTATGAGAAACAGCAGGGGAGCATGGCTGGGTGACATCAATGGAGGTGCTCGTTCGTAAAACGTTATTCACATGCAACAGATCATTGTTATTGTTTCCTGTAATTATTCTGCCTCATAACAAAAGGAAAATAACTGATTTTGACACCCAAGTTTTGCTGTAAATAGGCAGAATGTTGTCATGAATATGCAAAATATTATGATCATTGCCATACCTAACTAATTGCATTTGAAACATGCTGGCCATAAAATAATTAATTAGCAGTGCAGGAAAGCATCATGATACTAGCTATAAATACCAAACATAACTAATTATTTCCGTCATAAAATGGTCCTGCCAAGTAATTTATAACAAACACCGGGAAGAAGGCGAAGCCTGGAGTCCTATGCAGTTTGCAGTTGGAAGGGCTGTCACATAAGGCTTTTCTATCTTGTGATATTGTTGGATGAGTGGATACCAATTTGAACATAAACTCAAATGAAACTAATTTAGGATTGTTCCACGTTTTCTGGGCTGCTGGGTGATGGTGGTGGAAAAATTTCCAGTAGCTCCTTTTGTTGTTGACATCAGAAAGCGGTAGGTCATCCTGGACCGACGGAGTACATTCTCAGCTCAAGCAAAAATTGATTTCCTTTTTTTAAAAAGCAGCTGGCATTACAATGACTAGCCTTCCTTCGATTTTTCTTCTCCAGCGAAGCATTCAGCGAATGCAGCAGGCATAATAGGCTGAAGTAAACAGTGTCAGGTCCTGTTACATCAGAGGCTCTTTTAAACCAAGCAGACAAGCTATCATCAGTGCCTGAAACCCCGCAAATCACGGTCGAGCTGGAAAGCGGGCTTGTTTCCTGACCAGCGTGCTGATGATATTTTGAAGAATGGAAGGAGACGCTTTGCTAATCACTCTGACCGCTCCGTGCTCCATTATGGGACCATGTCATTAACGAGCCAAACTAATGTATGCACAGGAAGCGGTAATAGAATTGGAGTCTCTTCGAGCGGGACGCAGGACTGTCCCACACGGTCTCTGGTCCTCTGTGAAGCATGTGAGGGGACCTTGGGATTCACCTCCCACCACTGCTTATCTGAATCCTCTGGCCCCGTTTCTCTTTTCTAATGTTCTGAAAACAGGAACTTGGCATTTCACATAACAGAGTATCTTGTCCTAGATTTTAGTCCTTAGGGCAAAGACCTCAGACCAAGCTCAAAGACAGCCAGTCGAAAGTACAGCTTTTTTGCTTGCTTTGCTTTTTCCTACCATCCCAAATGACTGGAAGAAAAAGAGTCATAAACAAGGAATTTTTTAAAAATACATATACTTCTGTCCTAGTACAATCCAGCTTGGTATGATTCAACCACATACCAAAAAGCTGAAGGGGACCAATATATACTTCATTTTTCGAAAGATTCCTTAAGTATGTAGTCATCTTATTCTATATGACTGTCATACCAGTGGTCAGGCCCATTCAGTCCTCCTTTATGCAATCCTAGAGTCGGGCAGCAGTAACTACCTTAGATCCAGGTCTCTAGGATTAAGGCAAGTTTGTTTCCTAGATTTTCTGTGTCTAGAGTTCTACCCTCTGCTCTGAGAGTGTGCTGCCAGGTAGAAACTAGAGAAACTCTATATGCCTGAAGGATGAGTGCCAAAGACAAAATGGGGGCAGCGAATATCTACCGCGTGGTACTGGGAACCTCTTCTCCCTGTCCCTCACTAGAATAAAAATGCTTTCTCTCCAGGAGCCATGAAGGTGTTTCTTAGCAATCACACCTCTAAATAGAATGTAATTACGAAGGAAATTAACTTCACAGCCAAGCACTGTGTTGTCATGATGATTTAGGAGATGGGGAAGGATGTTTTGTGGGCAATCTCTAATCTTTTTTTTTTCCTTCTTCTTCTTTTCTCTTTTTGGTTATCACTTAATGGTATTCATTAAAACCCATAACAGAAATTGCTTCTCTTTAAATTTCCTACTGAGTCTCGATTTAGTTGAGTTAGACTTTTCTTGAAACAATACATTAGTGTCATGCCCAATTGACTTCTGTTGTAAAAGAAATAAATCTATGTGACTTTGTAGCCCACATCTGGACATGGTTAAAAACAAGCACCCATCAGTGCAGTTTTAAGAAGAACTTAGATTTCAATGTCCCCCGGTCTCTGCACAGTCTCCCCTGTGGTCTGCTGCAGATGAATTCACCTGGATCCTTCTGGCAAGCAGTGTTTACTTTTGGAAAAACATCCATGTTTAAAACATAGTACAGGTCATCATTAGCACCCATGTCACGAGGCTCTAACTTACACACACTCTCTACTCCTGAAAGATAGCTGTGAATATTTGTCATAATTAAAGCAGAGATTTTTAAAAATGCTCACAAAAATGATAACGAAGACTGGTGCTCACAATCAGAACATCAAAAATGAGGAGATTCAAAAGAATGGAATGTGCAGAACTTCCCGGAGTCCTGACACTATTGGCTTTAGAACTATCAGTAATCAAGTCTTCAGACCCAAAGTCTCATCAAGAGACTAGAGAGCAATACTTTTACAAAATTCATTATTCACGATTTCTTTTGGAGAAAAAGAATACATACATGGATTTCCTGTGGTTGTTTAGGTTTGCCTGAGATCATGCCACACATCTGCTGGATGATATAAAATATCCCATGAAAATAGCTAAGCACACTAGAAGGGACAACGACAACTTGTCACAGACCATATTTTCAGTATTTTTTGGTGTGTGATTTCTTACTAGTCAAAGTCATTGAGCCCCTGCCAATCTGTCTTTTCTGCACATTCAGCAAACTGGCAAAGGTTTCCAGCTTTTCACTGTGGTGTTTTCTCGGCCTCCTCCCTGCCCGCCCTTTTATTAGAACACTTCTTTGGAAGAAAGTGACAGATGCAAACACAATAGGATGCTCACTTTTGCCGGCACAGAAAGGGTTCTGCGGAGTACGTGGCAGACACACACTGCAATAAACCGATGAGCACTGCACAATGGATGAGAGCCACAGAGGAAACGGCTTTTGCATTTTTAAGGTCCTTCTGGTTAAGGCAGTAAATAGTCCCATGACGTTGGATCTAGCCCTTAGAATTGCAAAAGAGCCGTTTTTGACAGTACTCCAAAATACTACAATTCTGGAAAGATGAAAACGTACTAAAACTGGTCAATGCTCCAGAAAGAGTGGGTGAAAGCTTTGCATAAGAGAAAATAACCATCTCGAACGGAATATCCCATGGGAAGTTTCAAGCCAACTGGCCAGACTAGTCGTATTACCAAAATAGAGTCATCCCACTCATGAATTATACGGCCTTATCTTATAATTGGTTACAAGATGTAACTCCAAGTATTACTCCACATACGGCTGTAAAATGTTAGCCAATTCCAAAAGCTAGAGTGCCTAGCCTGAAGGCACAAGATTTTACATGTGTGCTTATGTGTTCTTAGCAAATGGTTTCAAATACCCTTGGGGGGAGGGGGTTTTCGAAACATAATTGCCTTCAGTCTGGAAAGTGTGCAATGTTTTAAATACATTATGCTTTTGCACTCCCAAGCTTGTCATGGAGCCAAGATGGCTGGAAGTGGAATTCCTGAACTAATGTGACAAAAAGACTTCCAGTACCAGCAATTTTTCATCTTGTTCAAATAAATTTTATTAGCGTATGCAGCCTTCAAAATGGCAGAAAATGTGGCTGTGATTTCTGTCTCAGATTAGCAAGACCAAATGTTTGATGTCTTACGGCTTCAAAAAGAAATTTCCAGGGAGTAATGTCAGCAAGATGGCAGAATAGAGGGTTCCATTGCTCATCTCCTCCACAGAAAAAGGGGTGGGGGTACCCAATTATATTCCAACTAAAATGCTTACAAGTATAATCCGGAACATAGGAATGGTGGAATTCTTCAGAACAGAGTGTGGAGTAATAATCCCATAATCCATTGCCGCTAAATCTGGACTGCACAGAAAGGTTAAAGCCAGCTTGAATTAAGTGGTGAGACTGTCTTCAAAACAAAACAAAACAAAAATAAGGGCTAGGGAAGGTAACTCAGTAACAGAATAAATAGGTTCGGAAAGGTCCTGAAATTGGCCAAAAGAAAGGAGAGAGTGGGGAGGAGAAGAAAGGAAAGGAGGCACAAGAAGAGAAGAGATGGGGAAGGGAAAGGGACAGATGCAAAGAGAAAAACTGAAGTTCTCTGCACAGAGAAGACAGCGCCTTGTCTGGCCTACTCTGACTGCCTGTCAGGATCTGCTCCAGGGAAAAGGTAAGGCGTCACAGCCCCCCTCATCACTGCCATGAAGCTGTGCAGCCTTTGCACTGGGTCCCCTACAGCCTTCACCAATAGAGTTCCATTTATGACCACATAAGAAGTATTTCTGGAACATGAAGTCGGCTTAGCATGTTTATCGTGTGATGTAATAATTTACACACTAAAATGAAGATTATAAACTACACATATATTTCAAGAAAGGCTGATAGAATTCAATGCCCTTTACCCTGTTTTGATTAAAAACATTCAATAATTTGTATACAGAAGAAAATTTCCTTAAAGTTATAATGACAGTCTATACCAAGCTCAAAGGTAGTATCAGAAGTGATTCTGTAAGTTTTTCTGCTAAGAATAAGTAATAGGCTAGATAACTACTCCTCCAACTTCTATGATACAAAAGATTTAACACACCAGCAAGACACATCAGGCATGCAAAAATCATGCAAATCAAAAAGAAAGAAAATCATCCCTGTTTTAGATGCCATGACCTTTAGGAAAAAAAATCTAAAGATTCTACCATTTTTTGTCAAAAAAAAAAAAAAAACTTCAGAACTCATAAATTAATTCAGTAACATATCATGTCTAAAGATTACCGTACAGATTTCAGTTGCATTTCTTACCTTAGCAATCTATCAAAAACTGGAATCAAGAATGCAATCAGGCTTAAGATGGGACAGACAATATTTAGGAATAAATCTGAGTGAGGTGGTAAAGCCTCAGGTCAATGAAAACTGAAGCACATTAATGAAAAAAAAATGAAGAAAATACAAATAAATAGAGAGATGCTTTGTTTTAATGGGAAAATTCATGTTATTAAAATGTATGCACAAGGAAATATGTAGGTCTCCAATGTAGCTCTGTAGAAAACTCAGTAATATTCTTCACAGGAAAACCAATCTTTTATTTATTTTTTTAAAGTACATTGGGGTTTTGCTTGCATGTATGTCTGTGTGAGGATACCATATCTCCTGGAACTGGAGTTACAGACAGTTTGAACTACATGTGGGTACTGGGAATTGAGCCCCGGTCCTTTAGATGAGTGGCCAGAGTGACCAGTGCTTTTAACCACTGAGCCATCTCTCCACTCCCAGGAAAACCAACGTTAAAATGCATACAGAGTTACAAGAGACTCTAAATAGTCACTTCAATTTTTAAAAAAGATTGGGACATCGTGCTTCCTGATTACAAGTTATGTAATAAACATAAAAAGAGTACAGTAATGGATAAGAATAGACATGTAGACCAAAGAAACAAAAAGGAGAACCCAGACACAAACAAAACTTATGTAGCCCACTAATTCCCAGCAACGGAAATAAGCTGACATAGTGGAGAGATGTAATGTGTTCATTAAGTATTAGAAAACTGATATCTGCAAGAAAAAAAAAGACATATTTTACAGCATACATAAAATTGTCACTCCCACAAGCAATGGCGATTTTCCTGGAGCCCACAGGACCTGGACAAGCCAGATCTGAGATTATACCCAATCAGACCAGTCTCGGCAAAATTGCTTTCCTGTGTGAACCTCTTGTCCCCGCTTTGACCTCTTCCTTACATACACCCTGTTCTAGTCGCAGTTTGCTATTGCTGTGAAGCGACCCCATGCCCACAGGCAACTCTTACAAACGTCTCATTGGGATGGCTTACTTTCGGAGGCCATCATGGTGGGGAGCGTGGTGGTTTGTAGGCTGATGCGATGCTGGAGATGAGAGTGCTACATCTTGACTCAGAGGCAACAGGAAGTCAACTGACTGTCACACTGAGTGAAGCTTGAGAAAAGAGACCTCAAACCCATCCCCCCCTGTGGCACACTCCCAACAAGACCACACCTCCTGATAATGCCACTCCCTTTGGGAGCCATTTTCTTTCAAGCCACCACATGCCCCAAACTCTTGTCAGGATTCTAATTACAGAACTTAGGATCTGGACCACCCCCACCTCCCACCTTCCATATTCCCACCTCCTATCCCCCCCACCTCCCACCTTCCATATTCCCACCTCCTATCCCCCCACCTCCCACCTTCCATATT